>NC_079518.1:9491986-9791986 GCF_000801105.2 Raphanus sativus
GCATCTATGTCAACCAGAGTTTTGTTAGCAAGGATGCACTGCTTTCAGAGCTGCGGTTGACAGCAGTGAGGGTAGGTTTTCTTTCAGAATATACAAAATCACAAAAACTCTCCCTTGTGGCAATCTGTCGGTTAGCGGTTGTGGATGGAAGATCAAGAGCGAGTGTGAAACATGGGTCAAACACGTTTTGGTAACAAAGTATGTGGAAAAAACATTTATCTCAATTGGAGAACCGAATCGCTCAGCGGAGACACTGTACTCCAAAGTATGTTTGGGTAGTCTTTTCATTGGATCGTGTTGGGATCATTGATGGATAACTCCACAGCATATCACTGATGCAATGAAGAACATGTTTGGGCATGCAAACGCTTGATTAACCACTTCATACAGAGCACTGTTATAGTGCACAGAAATTGGTGAGAAGATGCAGCCGAAGAAGGGTATTCGCGTCTGCCTTCATATCTCGAGCAAATCTCTCCATTGCAAATCCTGATTCTATCACAGGGCATATAGAACTTGATTCTGAGAAAGATTTAAGTATCTATTTCTCTCTTTTGGAGCTTCTATCATCAAGGTTTTAAGTATCAGAGAAGGGTCATTGTGGTGGATGGAATCACCTAAGTGGAGAATGGAGGTGTTATGTTAGTTGCAGCCGCACAAGATGGCAATTTTCAGATATTCCCATTGGCTTTTGGGATCGTGGATGCTGAAGATGAACTCTTCTTGGGAATGGTTTTTTCACAAAATTGGCTAGTTGTATATCTCATGACAAGCCTCTGGTGATAGTCTCTGACCGGCACACGCGGCCATTAAAAGTGCGTGTGGAGAAGGTGTTTCCTTGGGCAACCCGAGGAATATGTTATTATCACCTTCAGATAACATTGTCAAAAAGTTTAAAGGGAAACATCTCATGTAACTTGGTGAAAGGGGCTGCTTATGCGCACAGCTTCTTCACGATTTTAACCGGTACAATGGCTGAGAATACGGAGTGCAAACCCGGAACTTGCAACGTATTTGGAGAAGGCCGACGCCAAGCTATGGTCAAGGGTTTGATTGTAAGGGGGAACAGGTTCAACCATAAAAACAAGCAACATCGCTGAATCTATTAATTCCGCACTGAAGCGAGCAAGAGGATTTCCGATTCCGTTCCTGCTGGAGTTCATAAGGCAGAAGTTAGGAAAATGGTATTGGAAAAGGAGACAAGATGCTTTGAGTCCTCCCCAACTGTACATAGCCGGGGTGTTGAAATACTTGCTTGCTGTTCGATCAGAGATAGCGGATACGATGACGGTCGAACCAATTGATGGATGGCGTTCTCTTTGTCAAAAGGTGGCAAAATGGACTGTGCGGTTGATTTGGAACATGTAAAGTGTGGTTGTGGTGTCTATGGAGTGGAGAAAATACCTTGCTCTCATGCTATAGCAGCTGGAACACATGCTGGTGTGCATATCGACACACTTGTATGTCCACTTTACTCAAAGAATCATCTGTATGCAGGATACTCAGAGAATATATATCCTATCGTGTCACAACTATTGAGGAACGAGAATGCTTTCCTCCAAACGTAAAGCGTGGTCCGGGGAGACAGAAAGAAATCAAGATGGCAATCTTGGTTGGAGCTATCTAGGATGAGGGGACACAAACCCAGGAAGAAACACAGGGCACGGAGATGCTCAAACTGCAAGGAAACTGGCCATACGAAACCACAATGTACACAACCAGTTGACTAGTTGTCCAGACGACCTAAATATAAGTCGTCCAGTCTTGATTACCCGTCCAGACGACTAATTTCTAAGTCGTCCAGTGTTCGTCTACCTTCTACGAAGTCGTCCAGTGTATTAAGACTACCTTCTACTATCCCTTCAAGTGTATTTTTTTTAGACGACCTTTTACGAAGTCGTCCCAGTGTATTTAAGTCGTCCAGTGTATTTAAGTCGTCCAGTGTTTAGACTACCTTCTACTATCCCTTCAAGTGTATTTTTTTTAGACGACCTTTTACGAAGTCGTCCAGTGTATTTTATTTTTAGACTACCTTATTTTTTTTAGACGACCTTATTTGTAAGTCGTCCAGTGTATTTTATTTTTAGAACTACCTTATTTTTTTTAGAGACCCTTATTTGTAAGTCGTCCAGCTGGAAAACCTTCCAGACGACTTATTTGTAAGTCGTCCAGCTGGAAAACCTTCCAGACGACTTATTTGTAAGTCGTCCAGCTGGAAACCTTCCAGACGACTTATTTGTAAGTCGTCCAGCTGGAAACCTTCCAGACGACTTATTTGTAAGTCGTCCAGCTGGAAACCTTCCAGAACGACTTATTTGTAAGTTAGAAAATCTATACAAGTTAGAAAATCAAATAAATCATACATGCCCACAAACATACAAATAGATTTGTGTAAACAAAATAGTTCAAATATACAAATAGATTTGTGTATACAAATAGTTCAAATTATACAAATTGATTTGTGTATCTATACAAGTTAAAAAATCTATACAAGTTAAAAAATCTATACAAGTTAAAAAATCTATACAAATTGATTTGGTGTATCTAATCATCAATGCCTACAATACCACCATCCTCATTATCTTCAGATGCTGATCAACAAGCTCCGTCCATATAGCCAAAGCCAATAGTACCCTCATAGTCTTCGCATTGGACCTAGCAAAGTCTTTAGGGCTAAGGGGACCCCAGAGCATGACATTCAATGTACTTTGCAGCGTACACGCCACAATCACCATTGTTGGCCGTGGGTACATCTTTGAGGAGTCTCTCATAAGTGTATCGCTCCAACCCATGCATGTCTGGTCTCCGCACTCCACAATCAGATAAGGACATCTCGAGAAAAGGCTCCATTATCTTCATCCCATCTTTCTGGTATGGTAGTTGAAGGTATGCTGTCCCAGACGACTATGTGCCTCTTAGGGATCGATATCCAAATGCCACCCAATGTTTGTTGTCCAAGTTCAGTGGCGCATAGATATCATCAATGTCCTCCCCCACTTCTTGTTTGATTGGCAAAAATGAAGGCATTGATCCGTCATACAAACTCGCCGCCCCACTAGGAGCATTTTTCCTAAACCATTGTGATCAGACGACGATGTTTTGAAGACCAGAATACTGTTCTTCTCCAAGACTGGGTAAAGTTGTTGATCCAGGAAGCACATTCGCTCGCTCCGGAAACATTGTGGGTTCTCCTTATACCTCTGCCTCAGCACATTCATCCAAGCATCTATATGCTGCATATAAAATAATACAAGTTAGAACCTCCAGACGACTTACAAATAAGTCGTCTGGAAGGTTTTTCCAGCTGGACGACTTACAAATAAGTCGTCTGGAAGGTTTTCCCAGCTCGAAAACCTTCCAGACGACTTATTTGTAAGTCGTCCAGCTGGAAAACCTTCCAGACGACTTATATATTTACAAATCTATACAAAGACAAGTTACCAGACGACTTATTTGTAAGTCTTCTGGAAGGTTTTCCAGCTGGACGACTTACAAATAAGTCGTCCAGCTGGAAAACCTTCCAGACGACTTATATATTTACAAATCTATACAAAGACAAGTTACCAGACGACTTAAAGATAAGCAGAAGACTTACTACGTCTTCCAGCCATGCTTTGGATGTCCGGAGTTTTTGATACCACCAAGTTGGTGATGTACGTGGTTTGTCCTCTTCCTTAGTGAAATAATCACTGCAAACAAAAAAGCAATCAGTTTTGGTAGACTAAATCAAGCTATTATGGGTAAAGCAATCACTTACGGATCAGTTTTCAACCAATCAGCGAGCTCCTTCATCTTAGGTCTGTTTAGTGTGGGAAATGGATTATACTTCCCACTCTAAGGAGTTTCCTTCTCTCTGCCGTATAGGAGATATCTGCGTGGGAGCAGGTTTCTTCGTTCGTTCACTCCTTGCACGCACAGAAGCAGTGGGAGCTGTTTGGTCCAATACAACCAGGCTCGGTTCTGAAGCTGAAGCTGGATCGGTGGAAGCGAAGCTCGGTTGTTGATCGTTGGAAGCGAAGCTCGGTTTGGTCAGTGGAAGTGAGAGGAACAATCTCTTTGGAGGTGACACCATCTGCTTTATCCTCCGGCAAGATCTTATATACCGAGATCGCCTCATCTGCTGTATCCTCCGGCAACAATCTCTGCAATAAAAGAGAACAAGTTAACCCTGGACGACTTAAATAAAAGTTGGGAGAGGATTTGGTTCCAGCTGGAGTTCAGACGACTTATTTGTAAGTCTTCTGGAAGGTTTTCCAGCTGGACGACTTACAAATAAGTCGTCTGGAAGGTTTTCCAGCTGGAAAACCTTCCAGACGACTTATTTGTAAGTCGTCCAGCTGGAAAACCTTCCAGACGACTTATATATTTACAAATCTATACAAAGACCAGACGACTTAAAGATTTGATATTAACCTCTTTGGGCAGAAGAGAAGGCTGTTTCTTTTGTGGAGAAGGCTTTTTCGTTTGAGGAGCAGGCTGTTTCGTCTGAGGAGCAGGCTGTTTAGTTTGAGGAGCAGGCTGTTTCGTTTGAGGAGCAGGCTGTTTAGTTTGAGGAGCAGGCTGTTTAGTTGAGGAGCAGGCTGTTTCGCCTTTTGAGGAGTAGGCTTTGCCTTTTGAGGAGCAGGCTGTCTGGTGGGAGGAGTAGGATGATTGGTTTGAAGTGGAGGCTGATCCTTTTGAGGAGTAGTCTGTTTGTTACTAGCCCCGGTTTCTGGGGCTTGTGGGGTAGGGTGTTTTTTACTAACCCCGGTTTCTGGGGCTTGAGGGGTAGCCTGATTGGTGACACCAACCTTCTTCTCCACAGCTTCCAATCTATCGGAGATCTTCCTAATCTCCCTGATGCACTTCTTAAACCCCTCTTTCATCATGTCACCTAAGTCCTTGAACATGTTTTCTAACTCCTCTCTGGTCACCCAACTAGCCTCTTCTCTAGCCTCTTCTGTAGCCTCTTCTGTAGCCTCTGTAGGAGCCTCTTCTCTAGCCTCTTTAGGAGCCTCTTTAGGAGCCTCTTTACGAGCTTTCTTCCGAGGTCTCTGATTGTCTTCCTCCACCTCCTCCACAACCATCTCTTTGGCTCTTTCGATGGAGTCACAAACTTGGGTTTTGTACCAGTGACTTCCCAGCAATCCATGGTCCACTTCCACGGTCTCCGATCATACATCACTTTAATGATGTTCTCCGCGGGCACGTCATCAACCTCAAGAGTCCCATTTTGGCCACATTTCACTAATGTCCTTCTCAACAAAGTTGATCACGCGGGTCTGCAGTAAATAGAAGAAGAATCGAGTTAGATATTTGAAACAAAATACTAAAATAGACGACTTAATTATAAGTCGTCAACTAAGTCGTCCAGCTGGACGACCTTCCAGACGACTTATTATAAGTCGTCTACTAAGTCGTCCAGCTGGACGACCTTCCAGACGACTTATAATAAGTCGTCTACTAAGTCGTCCAGCTGGAAGACCTTCCAGACGACTTATAATAAGTCGTCTACTAAGTCGTCCAGCTGGAAGACCTTCCAGACGACTTATAATAAGTCGTCTACTAAGTCGTCCAGCTGGAAGACCTTCCAGACGACTTATAATAAGTCGTCTACTAAGTCGTCCAGCTGGAAGACCTTCCAGACGACTTATAATAAGTCGTCTACTAAGTCGTCCAGCTGGAAGACCTTCCGGACGACTTAATTAAGTGAAGATGGAAAGGTACCTGACTCAAGATAGCAGCTTTCATGAATCTGCGGCCTCTGCTGCCGTCGTAAGCCAGAATCGGTGGAGACGGACTGTTTGCTCTGGGTAGACCAATACTAGCACCCAATCCCGGAATAGCTTCGTACGCCCAGACCTGAAGAACTTGTATAAAGCCATCCACGGTGTAACAGCCAGTAATATCTTTGTTCCACAAAGAGTCCATCAGCACCTTAAACGCGACTCTCCCCCATGGATAATTCTCAAACCTTTCTAAATCCATCACTAGCCTTGCGAGAGTAGCTCGTGTAGCGCTTGAGAACTTTTTCCCTTCAATGAATCCAGTGAAGATGGAAAGGTACGCGAGTCGCTTGCGATCTTCCCTGGACCAATCCCCGCATCTCTTCAGTGCTGCTATTATCTGATCAGTACTTGGCCCAGCTTCCCGATGAACTCCCATCATCTCCCAGAAAGAAACCATCTGTGGGGTAACTTCACATTCTGGTGTCTCAAGGTCCTCGATGTAGTCGCAGTTTAGACCAGTGATGTTTTCAAACTCTAACAGTGAAAACCTCGCAGGTTCTGGACCAACGAGACACCACATCTCGTACTTCTTCTTAATGTCCAGCTTTAAACCGAGCAAGTGGTGAACCAGCCTTGAAGCCCAACCAAATCCCTGCTCCTTGAACTTGATGAAAACTCCCAATCTCGACTCCTGAGCTCTTCAAATTCAGCATCAGTGAGAGCTTCCCTAAGAGCAGTATGCAACTTCGTGTTATCCGTATGATACGAAATGCTATTGTGGGGTTCTGGCTCTTCCCCTAATGTGTATAACCTACGGGGGAGTTCTGGAATATCCATCCTTTTTGTCTGCAAAATAATCAAAGACAACAATAGAAGTCAGAACACAAGCTAAATCAATCACGCCTTAATTGTTACTCCAGACGACTTAGTAGACGACTTAAATATAAGTCGTCTAGAAAGTCGTCCAACTGGACGACTTAGTTGACGACTTATATTTAAGTCGTCTGGAAAGTCTTCCAAATGGACGTACTAAGTCGTCCAGGTTGAAGACTTTCCAGACGACTTACTTACAAGTCTTCCAGTAGAAAAATTTCAAGCGGACCTGATTAGTCGCAGAAGGAGTTCGAGTACTCGTCATTGTGGTTATAGATCTGAAAAAATAAACGTGAAACGGTGAGAATGAGTAAATTGAAAGAGACAACGTTTTATGTTCATCTTTTCCACGAGTTTGATGACTTACCGGCGTTAGGGTTTACAGAGAAACGGCGCTACGGTTTACAGAGAAGAAGCGGCGGCGCTAGGGTTTAGAAGAAGCGGCGGCGCTAGGGTTTAGAAGAAACGGCGGTGCTAGCTAGTGTTTAGAGTAAGCGGCGGTGAGAACGTTGGTGAGCACGGTGGCGAGGGCGACGGTTTGTTCGGAAATAGTGGAAGCGGGGGCGCTAGGGTTTAGAGGAATCGGCGGCGCTAGGGTTAGAAGAAGCTGCGGCGACAACGGTGAGAATGAAGTGAGATAGATAGCCGACGTTGAGAACGATGGTTGTTCGGAAATAGTGGGAATTCGAATCGCCTTTGATATCGCCGGTGAGAGAGAACTGTTAGGGTTTCTGTTCGCGGAAAATGAAAAAAAAAAAAAAAAAATCACCTTATATATTGGGTAAATAATCCGGTTAGCTTTAAAAGTACATTGGTAAACTTTAAGGTTTGGTCCGGTTTAGACGACTTATTCTGGCTGATAATGTACATCAGACGACCTAATATTTAGTCGTCTGGGAACAGAAGACTAAATATTAAGTCGTCCAATACCCTAAAATGAACCCCTAAACTAAAATGACTAAATTAACTTACTAACCACGTTATAAAATCAAATTATACTTCAATAGTGTTTACTATACACAGAAACGAACACGCCTAGGTAATTTTAAAAATTTTCAAAAACGGTTTTAATGCTTTCCAAAATCTAACCCTAAGAACACATACAATACTACAACATATGTTGATGAAACATAAACTAAAGAATATCATGACTCACTACTTTCACTCATCTGGGCTGAAAACAATTGAAATTTGTTATATATTAATTTATATCTCTTAAGACATATGTTAATTACATAATTCCAATTTTTCACTTATCAAAATATTTTTTACAAAATTTTTAAATTATGTTTAAGAATAACTGTCCAGACGACTTAACTTAAAGTCGTCTGGACGACTTATTTTCAAGTCGTCTGTTTACAGACGACTTGCGAGGGGTAGAAACGTAAAAAAAAATCCGTTTTTTTGTTTGTTCACAAGGAGATAGTTGTAATTTCAATAGCCTTTTAAGTTACTTTTGCCTTTGACCCAAGTTGGGGTACTCTTTTGGGTTTGACTCCAAGTTTTGAGTCACAATTGGTAATTCTCCCAATAATATGATGGTTTTGTTATGTTAACGCCAAACCTTCTGCTATCTACTACTGTTAAACTCATTTTTTATTTATTTAGTTTGTAGCTTCCACGCTACTGAATGAAGACATTGCGTACAAGGTTAAAGCCTGTTATTGCAATTAGACTTGGTCAAGACAATATCGGCCTTCGAGATCCACTACTAACATGACAGAGATCATAAGAAGAGAGAAGACGACGATTTCTTCAAGATAATTCAATTTAGGAGGTTTAAGCACTCTAGACTAAACTTAAAAGTATTCGCATAGATAGCCTCTTGCATTTTACCGAGGTTTAGTTAATTTGCTTATCTTGCTCCATAGTCCAATTAATCCAAAAAGACTGATTATTAAAATGGTAATATACGCAAACAAATACTGATTACAATATAAAACAATACACAGATAAAATAAGACATATTATATTTTAAAGCGACATATAAAGTATTTTATGAAACGAAAATTTCCTAAAGATCCACATGTGAACATGTGGCATGTACGGATAAAGAAATAAAGACGTCATGGGAATTTATATTCACATTTATATAATTCACAAAGGGACAACTCGACTTAGAATACAGTTTGGCACTATCACTGGACCTAATTTTCTTCGTATTCATGTAATAATTTATATACAGCTTTTTCAATTTTAGTTTTTTTTTAGTTTCAGTGTTAGATTTAGTTATTTAAATTTCAGTGATAAGTGCGGTATCATGCATGTGTTTACTTTTTGGAATTTGTTAGGTGGCCATGGTTGTGCATCTGCCATCTGCTTATCCTCTCTATTCACATTCGATCAAAATCCTAAAACCTCTCCTTTTTGCCTCGCATTATTTTCCACCTCCTTTTAACTAATTTTGCATAAAGCTATAGCCTATTACAATGGATTTTGTCTGCAAAATCTTGGCGTATCTAATCAATTTTGTGTTATTCACGTTGATAATTTCCTATTTGAATTTTACTACTTGCAAATCGAAGCCACATGTTCTAACAAACATAAAGAGTAAATGACAACTAAAAGATCTTGAGTTTTTACGTAGCAATACGTTAATGCATCGTAAATCTGTAAAATGGGTACGATCCTTGTCAACTCATTGTTTTTCTTTAGTAAGCAATTATATTGCTATTCCAAGCTGTAATCTATTTTCTGTGGCGAGAAAGAAACTAGAGGTTATACAATAAGTCTTCAAAACCCTCTCAAGTGTTACTAAAAGAAATTCATCTTCAATTTAGAGCAAGACTTCGGGGTCTGGACAGAGATACATCTGCAAACAAAGGAATGATCAGCGCTTCAACTTCGGTCATTACTTGTTCAACGATAAGTGCAACATACCTATCTCACTGGTTCTCACATTTTCAAAACTGATAATATCTACTTCACTGACGTTTTTTAATTCTCTTTCTAAATTTATTTTTTTCCTTTCTTCTATGTATGAAGTTTACAGACATTTGTAAAAGATGTCCCGTTTGGGAAGGTGAAATGAAGAAGGAATAATTTATTTTTAAAAAAAATATTCTGTAATTTACTTTTGGTGGGAGATTTTAGCTTCATGAAAGAGGACTAGTAATCAATCGTTCAAAAGTGAAACGAGATAGTGCTCTAAAAGTATACATAAAGCTTCATGAAGTGAAATCGATCGGCGTAGGATAAATATAGGATTAGTTGGAAGAATATTAATAAAATTATCTTAGACATGATAAAATAAAACTTTGTAGAGATCTTTTGGAACACATATTTTGGTAAGTAATTATATATAAATAAATATATGTAATAAAGATTAAACCGTACAGTCATGGAAATAAAAATCAGTTTTTAATTATAATGTTTCATAAGATGGATAACACCTCAATGAAGAACAAGCATATCAACACAAAACAAGAAGCACACACTATATTGTAAAAGCTGGCTCTATTCACTGACCAAATGATTGGCAAGCTTACACTTTGATACGAAGAGTATAAATATATAACTATCTCGGCAAAAGAGATTACACTCTTTGGAAATGCTGAGATCTTTTCAAGACTGTCCAAATCTATCTCTACCGATTAATATAATATTGCTCACTTTGAGCATGACAATTTATTTTTAACTCATTTCCAGGAAGACTTTATACTAATCAGAATTGAACATTTTTTGTATTCTAAATATTTTTTGTTTAAATTTCTAACGTTGACATTGATATTACAACATTGCTTATGCTAAGATCTTAGCTTTACTGGAAGCTCTGAAGGATAAAGAAGACAAATGGAGAGAAGAAGCAAGCGTAGTAGAAGCAGAGAACTATTTAATCAGTCCACAACAAGCTTGAAAGATGTTAAATTTCTGGAAGTTCACAGTTTCTAGTAGACTTTCTCACTTCTGATAACATGGAAATATTCCAATAATGCAAGTTTCCCAATAATGACAAATAAAGTTTTGTAACGATTTTGAGAAATAGATTAAAAAAGCTACAGACATTTTAAATAAAAACCGATGATAAACCCCAAATCTCCATCCCTAATGCCACAACTTCATGCAGAATCCAGACTGAACAACCGCAGACGCACCACCACCAATCGCAGAACGCTTCATCGAAACGCGGTCGCTGAAAGTATGAACAAGCTGCTCAGCTAAAGCCACAGGATCATCAGCAAAAGTATCCATGAATATCTTCACAACTCTGCTCTCTTGTGGGGTAGCTCTCAAGCTATACCAAGTCAGAAACTTCTGTCTGAAGTCTTTCTCAATGTGTCCTGAACACTCGAGCTGTCTTATGATCTTCACACAATGCTCTAATCCACTCTCTGCTCCTCCGTTCTCTGAATGATGATCTCCGTTGTTGTTACCGTTTTCTTTAACCGACTTCTTGTTCCTAGCTTGACGGTTCTTGGTTTGGTCCGACTTGAAAGGAGTAACCGGAGAACTGTTTCCATTTGTTGTAGTGACCGCGACGTTCTTGTCCTGAACAGCTTCTTCCTCCTCTTCCAACAGCACAGCCCCTTCAACGTTCTTCTCAGTCTGCACAACGTCCGCTTCCCTTGTCCTTTTCGCATCATTTTCCTCGGTCGTTGGAGAGTCTTTCTTGCCGTTCTGAGGAACAATGTAGCCGTTGTTGGACTCAGCTTCAACAGAAGACAGAGTACTACAGTTTGTGAGAGGGCTTTCGCTTCTTTCATCAGGGCTACGAGTCATTACGTTGATCACATCGACTCCAAGCTCTCGCGTTCCGCTAAAGGACACAACCTTAAAGCAATACTCAGACGCTGGAGCTAATCCAGAGACGACAAACCTTGCGTTTGGAGTGAACAACGTGCAAGTAGACTTCTCTTGGTACTCTTTCTCGGTGACCTTCCGATGCCAAATACTGTAATGAACGATGTTTGCAGGCGAGGTGACTTCGTTAGAGGCGAGGATCACTGTGAGTGAAGTTGCATTAACATCCTCGAATCTGATCTTGGTTGGTGCTACTACTGTGGTTGCTGTATCTGCAGATATCTCATTGCTCAAACAATCTACCAAACAAAGCACCATTTATTAATCATACATACATACAATTAAAAACATTACTCTAAAATCATTTTTGTGATAAAGAAGCTGACCATGCTGCATCTTAAGGCTGCGTGGTGAAGGCGATGCAACAACTTCAAGAGATTCAAGAGCAGAAGAGCAGAGTTTCTGCACATCAGGTCCTGAGTTTAGCCTGTTTACAATCCCTCTACCCATCTTCATAGTGAGAGGACCCACATCAGCTTCAAGACTCTTCACAGCTTTCTCCACAGCCTCACACAGATTTCGATATTTACTACTCGATCCTTTGATGAGCTTCTGGACTAGTAAGAGACGGTAGCAGAGTATGTCTACTCTTCTTGCTTCTTTAGCAATCGTCAGCTGCTTCTTCCAGCATTCAAGCAAGCTGTTCCGTTTACCGCAAGAGACGCAGTAGAAGCAGCACTCCTCCTCACTCTGCTGCTTTGCGAGACCGGATTTTTCACTCTCGAAAGCACATTCGAGATGACACGAGAACCCGCAGGAACCACCTTCAAAGGGAGGATCCGAGCTGCATGTCAGCCAGAGACTAGGATCTTTGTTTTCATCATACTTCCGACAAATGCAACAAGAGCACCTCCTGCAAAACGAGTCTTCCTGTCTCATCACACCCCTGCAAGCCAAGTTGTTGCAGTAGGTAGTAGTAGTCTTCTCCTCCTCTCCTTTAGCAGTAACCGAGTTGCAGCTACCAGAGGCATTGTTGTTAGCCACGTAACGAGTAGGGTTATCGACCTTCCTCGATCTCTTTGAGTTTCTCTGAACAGGCAAACAACAATCAGAATCTCTCTTCTTCTTCTTCTTCGTCCCATCATCACACTCTCCAGAGCTTTTCTCGGATACAATCTTCATAAGAGTCTCGATGATCTTGACTTTGGTCAAGCCGGTGTATTTTCTCTCTTTCCCCATCTCAGCGCATAGGATCTGGAGAATCTCTTGGCGGCTCCATGCCTGCAACACTTCAGGAGCTAGATGTGATGATTGCTTGGACAGCTCGTAAACAAGCTGTCGCTTCTCCTCAACACTCATTTCACTGCATTTGGATGAGTCACCTGCAGCTCCTGTGTATAGAAGGAAAAAGGGAAGTCAAGGCAATGGAGAGACACTATTACATGAATCTGCCTTAGAAAGCTTGTGTCTGATCTTTACATAAATGCTGATGAAAGAGCAAAAAAAGATGATGTTCTTTGGGAATGGAACAAGATCCAAAGCAAAAAAGGTCCATGAGACATATCAAAGAAGAAGTCAGCAAGTTAAAGGGAATAAAATCAAAGAATGATCCTTTTTTTATATATATAAGTTATAACAGTAGTGACATCTCATGGAATCTTATTCTCTAGTCATTTGACGCACGATTATATTAAAGAAAACACCCTAATTTTTAACAAGAACCAATAATAGTGGGAGGAAAACATAGAGAACCAATCAACAATAAAAAGTGAAGACACAACCATCAGAAGAATCACCAATGAGAAAACTTGATGATAAAATTAAGAAGCTAGTAATCTAGATCAGTAGCAGATAAATAATAAGTCTCAAACTTTGAGATAAACTGAGTTTAAAAAAAAAAAAAACACAGCTTTGAACTGATACAAATAAGCATCCAATGCTCTTCATAATCAAAACATTACATAGGGAACAACAAAGAAGAGACACAGAGTTCGATACATGTTAAGCAACCAATGAAAACACAGAATCGTAAGCGTTAAAACAATACCATCGTGAGAAGAATCCATCGAGAAGTAATCAAACCCACATTACTCTAAGAACCAAACCAAACTAGAAGATCTTCAAAGCCTGCGATGTGAAGAAGACAAAGGACAAAAATGAAAAAGTTAGTATGAAGAAAGGATAAAAACTTGTGAGAGAGAGAGAAAAGAGATCGGCGAAAGAAAAGACAAGAGAATAAGAAAGATGGCTTACCTAAAAAGGAAAGCTATTCGCCGAGCTGAGAATAGAAGAGATCAATCCGAAAGGGGGTCTTTTCTCTCTCTCCCTCTTTGGGAAAGTTCCGGAGCACGGAGAAGCCGGAGGAGGAGAAGAGAGAGAGAGAGAGAGTCGCTGACTCGCTGTGTGAGAGAGAGAGAGAGAGAGAGAGAGAGAGAGAGAGAGCAGCTTGAGATAGAGAAAGAGAAGATGGGAAAGAGAGGCCTATAGAGATTAGATGTGGGCCCCCACAAAAAGGGTTAAATAGTTATTTTATTTCTTTTATTTAACCTCTCTTTTGTGTTCACGTTACTTCTGTGTTTTCGGTTTGGTGTAACGTTTTCTTACTTTTCTTTTTTTATTATTATTAAATTCTTTTTTTTCTCTCTTTTATAAGAATTGTTTATATTTATTTCCATGTGACACACATAAGGAATAGTGTTTTTTGATTGGTAAGTCTCCTATTCTAATATTAGAATACGATATTAGTTATTAGTTATCATTTTCCAGATTATTATGCGGACGTCGTGCATGGTAACATTGTTTTTTTTTTTTGCTAAAATGCATGGTAACATTGTTACGAGCTGTATTTTCAAAAAAAAAAATGAATGGTTAAAATACTTAACGGTGAAAGAATTAATTACTGTGGATTGGCAAGTGGTAACATTAAAAGTTAAAACATTACAAGACAACAATTTTTAATGTTATCATCTCATCATGTGGTCCTTAAGAGAGTTGTTCAGTTGTGACTGACTCCTATTCCCAAAAATAAATAATAGACCATTGCAACGGGTAAGTTGGTACAACGCAGTAAACAGTTTATTTACGTCGGTAGAAACTTTGAGTATATATAATATATGATTAATTACAACAAAAAGTCAGCATAATAATCAAAACTTAATCATGAAAGGGGTTCATATTTGTAATTGGGTACATATATGGTCCATCAGATTAACATAATCATGCACTTTGTGGCACTTTTATGGCAAATATAAAAGAATCACACCAACCGCAACATGTCATACTACAAATAAATACATATTTAAAGACTTAAAAAGTCAGAGTAATATAGCAATATGTCGTGAATTCTCAGTCATCTTTAGCTTATTGCTTGTCGACAACAAATCCACTTATGTTGTGACCCATCACCCATGCACGTAGTTGCATATAAAGATGAGTCGCAAAGAAGATTCTTTATGTGCGGAAAGAGTCTCTGACCATTTCTTTCGTAGTCCGAAAGTTAAACTTCTTCATGTGCTACTTTCATGGATTATGCGAGTCCTTGCAAATATTTGAGAAATTTAATGCCTATTTTGAAAATAAAGGCCCAATCAGCCCAATAAACGGAGCCTGTTATTAGAATTAATGTGTAAATATTGTTAAGAAAAAGTATCATAAGAGGGAATCAATAATGTGTGAATTGTGAAGAAGAGTATGATAACTGATAACATTATATATTTTCAAACTATGTCACTACGTTAAGAGATGTTTTTTTTTTTTTTGAAGATCTACGTTAAGAGATGTTCTTAGGGAAAATGCATGTAAGTTGTGTAGAAGTTATAAAGAAAAGTATGTATTTGCCTTGTTTTCTCACCACTGATTCTGACCAACTCTCTGGTGCGAACAGCTACATGCATGACTCGCTATTACTTACTCTTTGCTTACTCGCTATTACATACTCTTCACGATGTGCACTGTTCTCGCTTACTTTTTGCTTGATATCTATTTAATCTTTTAACCCATATTGTTGGAACTATAATACTACCGTTATTATGATGTATTTTCTCGAAAAATACTTCAGTATAAATACATTTGTCTACCCTCATTTGCTTTCAGGATGCCGATATCTTGTGGTTTCGCGATCCCTTTTTCCAGATACTGATACACAAACCTATCAAGCAAGAATCACCTGAGATATGTGATGATACATCTATTCACCGTCCCTTACTCTGTTTACTATTAAACTACATCTGCAGGGCCATGCAATTGGAATCAACAAAAACAAAGAGCCATGAGACTAATATCGCTCAAGATCGAAACTGCAATTTAATTGGAAATATAGAAAAAGGTCCGCAAGAAACAGAGTACATAGCTCAAAAATAAAAGTAAAACATGAAACACAAACAAGACTGAAATTCAGACGCAATCAATGCAGTTTAGTCGACTTCTTCTATCTTGGGACCAGCACCTCCTGCAGAAGGAGGGGCTTCATCGTCATCCATTCCACCTGCTTCACCACCAGCTCCTTGATACATCTTAGCTATGATCGGATTACACACACTCTCCAGCTCTTTCATCTTGTCTTCAAACTCGTCCGCTTCAGCCGTTTGGTTCCCGTCGAGCCACTGGATCGCCTCCTCAACAGAATCCTCAATCTTCTTCTTGTCTGCAGCAGGAAGCTTCTCACCAATCTTCTCGTCCCGGATCGTGTTCCTCATGTTGTAAGCATAGTTCTCGAGCGCATTCTTGGCTTCAACCTTCTTCTTATGCTCCTCATCCTCAGACTTGTACTTCTCCGCCTCTTGCACCATCTTCTCTATCTCGTCTTTAGACAAACGACCCTTGTCGTTGGTGATCGTGATCTTGTTCTTTTGCCCCGTGGTCTTGTCCTCCGCAGAGACGTTGAGGATCCCGTTCGCGTCAATGTCGAAACACACCGTGATCTGAGGGACGCCACGTGGAGCTGGAGGGATGCCAGAGAGCTCGAACTTCCCGAGGAGGTTGTTGTCTTTGGTCCTAGCCCTCTCTCCTTCGTAGACTTGGATCAACACGCCAGGCTGGTTGTCCGAGTAAGTTGAGAAGACCTGTTCCTTCTTGGTCGGGATCGTGGTGTTTCTCTGGATCAACGTGGTCATGACACCACCGGCTGTTTCGAGACCGAGAGAGAGAGGAGTCACGTCCAACAGAAGAAGATCTTGCACCTTCTCGTTCCCTTCACCGCTCAGAATAGCTCCCTGCACAGCCGCTCCGTAAGCCACGGCCTCGTCAGGGTTGATAGACTTGCAGAGCTCTTTCCCGTTGAAGAAGTCTTGGAGAAGCTGCTGAACTTTCGGGATACGCGTGGAGCCACCGACGAGGACGACGTCGTGGACCGTGCTCTTGTCCATCTTAGCATCGCGCAAGCACTTCTCGACAGGCTCCATACACTTCCTGAAAAGATCCATGTTGAGCTCCTCGAACCTAGCACGCGTCAGCGCGGAGTAGAAATCAATCCCTTCGAATAAAGAGTCAATCTCGATGGTGGTCTGAGCGGTGGAAGAGAGAGTCCTCTTCGCTCTCTCGCAAGCCGTCCTCAGCCTCCTCAGAGCTCTAGGGTTACCGCTAATGTCCTTCTTGCTCTTCCTCTTAAACTCTTGAACAAAGTGGTTGACCATTCTATTGTCAAAGTCCTCACCTCCGAGATGAGTGTCTCCAGCGGTAGCCTTCACCTCAAAGATACCTTCCTCGATAGTCAAAAGAGAGACATCGAAAGTACCACCACCGAGGTCAAAGATCAAAACGTTCTTCTCTCCAACACTCGTCGCCTTCTTATCAAGACCATAAGCAATGGCTGCAGCAGTAGGCTCGTTGATGATACGCATCACGTTCAAACCAGCGATCACTCCGGCGTCCTTTGTGGCTTGACGCTGAGAGTCGTTGAAGTAGGCCGGGACGGTGACCACAGCGTTCTTGATGGTGACGCCAAGGTAAGCTTCAGCGATCTCGCGCATCTTGATGAGCACCATTGAAGATATCTCCTCGGCGGCGAACTGCTTCTCTTCTCCTTTGTAGGAGACGACGATCATGGGCTTGTCGGCAGGGCCAGGGATGATCTTGAAAGGCCATAGCTTCATGTCGCTTTGGACTGATGCGTCACTGAATCTCCGACCAATCAATCTCTTTGCATCTGTCACAATTAAAAAAAACACAGTTTTACTCAAATCATTCAAAGACCAAAACTTTCTTATTACACTAAGATCTTACAACAAAACTAAGATTCGAAACCCTAAATTTCACAACTTTATCTTCATATAAACCCTAAAGATGACAACTTTAGTATTCAACTAAATCTTCCAATAAAAACCCTAAAAATCACAACTTTCGTATTCAACTAAGATCTTCTTATAAACCCTAAAGATCAAAGCTTTAGTATTCAATTAAGATCTTCAATCAAAACCCTAAAAATCACAAACCGAGAAGGTGATGAGGTGACGTACCGAAGACAGTGTTAATAGGGTTCATGGCGACTTGATTCTTAGCGGCATCACCAATCAACCTCTCGGAGTCGGTGAAGGCGACGTAAGACGGCGTGGTTCTGTTTCCTTGATCATTGGCGATGATCTCGACGCGGTCGTGTTGCCATACTCCGACGCAAGAGTAGGTAGTGCCGAGGTCGATTCCGATAGCTGGACCTTCTCCTTTACCCGCCATCGTGTGAAGAAGCTTTGAGGCGGCTATAAGAAATTAGGGTTAAGAGCTTGTGGTGTGGAGAGAGAGGGAGAGAGAGGGAGGGAGAGTAGATTAGGTTTGAGTTTATATATAGAGCACGAGACTTGTGTTCCCACAATGTATGAGGTAGGGCTGGGCGTTCGGGTATCCATTCGGGTTTCGGTTCAGTCCATTCGGGTTTCGGGTTTTCGGGGTCAAAGATTTCAGTCCCATTCGGATATTTCTAAATTTCGGTTCGGATTCAGTTCGGATCTTTGCGGGTTCGGTTCGGATTCGGATAACCCATTTAAAATGTTTTTAAATTTCCAAAATTCATTATATACTTTAAATTTTCAAAATCTATAAGAAAAATAATATATTACATATAAATTTTCATAACATATATGTCAAAATACCTTAATTTAACATATAAATTAGTTTTCTTTGAATATTTGGATAAAAAATCAATAGATATTTAACTATTTTGGTGTTTTCGGTATACTTTAGCTATTTTAAACATTTACTTTTGATTATTTGCATATATTTTCCGAGTATTTTAGAAAACTTAAAGGTATCTTATATATTTTTAATATTTTTAATATACATTATATATAAAAACAATGTATATATTTAAGTATATAAATTTATTTCGGATACATTCGGGTACCCAAAATATTTCGGTTCGGATCGGGTTCGGTTTCGGTTCTTTAAATACCGAAATTTTGAACCCGTTCGGATATTTAATCAATTTCGGTTCGGATTCGGTGCTACTTTTTCGGATCAGGTTCGGTTCGGTTTTTCGGGTTCGGATTTTTGGCCCAGCCCTAGTATGAGGTTTTTCTTCTAGACCGTTCCGATGAGATTATGCCTTTTTCCAAATTTTTAATTATGCAAAATAGAAAAAGCACAATTGATATTTAGCATTAATTATGCGATTTCTAATTGCCAATTTAACTATTTAGCATTAATTTACCTTTTTGGTATAAAATGTAATTTTGATTTATTAAACCTAAATTGACATAATTATTTTGTTAATATTACTAGTTCAATTTTTTATTTTCCATTTTACTTTAATAATTAGTATTTTTAAGTAAAGTGTCAAATTTCAATATTTATTTGTTAGTCAAAGTTCAAATAGTTTTATGTTTTTCACTGTAATTTTATACTTATTTTATTTATTGTGTCCATATTAATTAAAAATTTGCTATATTTAATATTTTTATGTGTAAATTATATATTAAAATAAATTTATTTTTGCTATTGTAATTTTATTATCAAAATATGCAAATGCAAAACTCTAAAAAAAAATTGTAACAAATTATTATTATTTTTTGAAATAGAAGGGGCATCATTTTAAAAAGCTTGGTGTTTTTTGTTGTTGTTATCTGATAACTAATTTGTTTTAAGAGGATGATTACGCTGCTGATGATGATGAGTACGAGGAGAAATTGAAGAAAGAGGACGTGGCTCTCTTCTTCTTAGCCACGTTAGTTTTTGTTTGCTAATATTCTTTGTCCTTGATTGAAACTTTCCTCTCATTCTCTTGTGTCTGATCTTGATTTACGATTATGATGTGTAGATATGGAGACGGTGAGCCTACAGATAATGCAGCCAGATTCTACAAATGGTTTACCGAGGATAGTCTTTCATTCTCAGTGAGACGTTATTGTATTCTCTTGTTTCTGAAGATGTCTCACTCACATGTGTGTTACAGGGGAGGGACAGAGGAGAATGGCTTAAGAACTTGAAGTACACAGTGTGTTTGGATTAGGAAACAAACAATACAAGCATTTTAATAAGATTTTAATATTTATTTTTTTTAACTAGGTTTTAATAATTTGAAATCTTTATTTATGTTTTTCCCTCTCAATACTTTTTGGCCTAGCTAATAATGTTTCTTTTGTTGTAAATCTGTGTTGCAGGTTGCCAAAGTTGTAGATGACATCCTTGTTGAATCGTTTCTTGTCTTGTGGATGCCCTCTGCTCTGCTCTGATATTGATGTATTTTGTTATTGTTTTTTTAATATAACTTGATGAGTGGTTTGTTCAGGTGCACAGCGGCTTGTACATGTTGATCTTTGAGATGATGACCAGTGTATTGAAGATGACTTCACCGCATGGTATTCAATTTTTTCTCTTCTATTTCTCTGTTTGGGCATATGTTTTTTTCTTTCTTTCTGAACTCACTTTGCCGTCTCTTGCAGGATAGAAGCATTGTGGCCTGAACTGGATACATTGGTGAGGGGGAAGGTGATACAGCTGTTACACCATACCATACACTACAGCCGCGTTAGAATACAGAGTTTCTATTCACAACTCTGAAGATGCGTTGAGTGAGAAACACTTGACTAACGGGAACGGTCATGTCGTGCTTGATGCTCAACATCCTTACAGGTGCGCTAGATTCTTCTGTCTTTTTAATCCCCTTATCATCTTTCCTTATCAGTTGATCTAATTGGTGTTTTTTTTCTTGAGTGTTTAAGGGGCAAATATAGCTGTGAGAAGGGAGCTTCATACTCCAGACTCTGACCGTTCATGCACATATTTGGAGTTTGACATTGCCGGAAGTGGACCGACGTGAGTATTTTTTGCTTCTTGCTAATAACCTGTCCAGTAACAGTGGGCAAAGTCTTGAATGTACGTTTGGTTTCTTGTTTGTTAGGTATGAAACTGGAGATCATGTTGGTGTTCTTTGTGATAATTTAAATGAAACAGTAGAGGAAGCACTTAGGTTGCTCGACATGTCACCTGATAATTATTTCTCCCTTCACTCTGATAGAGAAGATGGCACACCCAATCAGCAGCGCGCTTCACGATTGTATGACTGTTTTCAGTATTTCACATGTTTGTCAACGTCACTAAAATCTTTTTAAGGTATTGACCTTGAACAATTAACTTAAATAGGTACTTTTTTTTTTCAATATGTCTTGATACAAAATTTGAACATGACTTAAAATTCTAGTGAGCTATTTCACAAAAACGGCTGTATTTGTCTAGGCTGAAGTAGAACGTGATTAGTTATAATTATAAGTCTACTGCAAATAGGTCAAGAGTTTCTTTGAATGTGGCCAATGGATTACTCATATAGCGCCACATAGTGGGTCGTAGATTGAGGTCTAATAAAGATAGTTAAAAACGACAAGCATACCTTTTCAATAACAGAACGCCAGAAAGAAGTTCGATTTCTCTCATAAAGAGCTAAACTGCTTGTAACGTTCTGGTTTTAAGGTATCAAACAACTTAAAAATATTTATGAAGAGTAAAATGGGTTTAAAACGCTCATAGAATACACGACACGACTTCAAACAGACTAGCGATCTCTACGTCATTGGTACCAGGCTAGTCTTGTTCAGCGTCCGCGAGTTCTTCATCTTCTGGGACACCTCGGACATACAAAACGTTGTTGCATCTGGGTGGACAAAACAAAGCCAGTAAATTAAACCACGAAGGGATCCAAACAGTCCACATAACAGGTAGTTAACGACCAAGTCCACCTCTTAAGTTCCCACTAACTAATAAGTTAATAACACTTTAGAAACATAAACTGATTCACTTATAATGGAGAATGCAGTAAAGACAAAAGATGTTTTTATTACCTGATCAAGATCTCTCCAAGGTTTCCTGTCAGTTGTCCATCGATATATTCCTCGGTGTTTCCCAGCTGCAAAACAGAAGCAAACACTAGTGATTAATCTACGTATATGTGCTAGTACATATCAACATTTACCACTCGTATGTTTCCAGCATTTTTCTATAACTTTTAAGCAGAAGGAACATTAAACAGATTGGTTTTGGGGTATCGACAATATAACATCAATCTTTGTATCTAAAAGTTCAATGCCAATATATTTATACATAACATAAGCGTTTGCAAACAGAACATAAAAGGTAAAACTAAATACGGTACCTGCAAGTTCATGTAGGAGTCAACAGAGGCAAGGAAACCTGTGATTAAGAGATAAGATTGAGCAAAAAAAAAAAAAAAACAGGTAAGATACAAGCTTTGGTTAGCAAAAACTGTATACAATATGAAGCTGCGTAAGTACCTTTGTATTCCATTCCCCATTTAAGCTTAACAATAACCGTCTTTCCGGTCAAATTGTTCAAGAATGGCTTCGGGTTAACCGGTATCGTCTGCACAAATTTCATACAAAAACAATGTATATCAAATAACACACTTCCTTCTCATCACACTTCATCAACGAATGCAAGTTAACAAAAATAAATATTAGTATTAGCTCAAAATTTTTTTTTGGACGACAGTATTAGCTCAATTACAAATCAAGTTTCATATAAACCCTAAATTTTCTAAACCGTATCCGCTAAAACCCAAACCCCAGCAATAATCTTGATACTCTAATATATATTTACTTATATAAGTAGCTAAATCAAGAAATCTCGAGGTGGAAGAGCTCAGAACGCCAAAAGTTCGGAGCCTTTTGCAAACCCTATTACGATTCTAACCTTTAGGCTCTACGAAGAAATCAAATTTAGGAATCGAAGCACAAATTAAAGAGATGGAGACTTACAGCCATGGTTTTAGGGAGCGAAGAGATTTGAATCGTCTAGGATTGGGATGAAAACAAATTGGAACAAATTGCTCCTCTCTTCTGCTTCGATCTCTGCTTAGGGTTTTTTGGTTTCGGGGTTTTCAAGATTCATAGCTATTACAAGGACTGTGATATTTCTTAAAGGCCCATTAGTAGATTAACGGCCCATTAATAAGTATCATCATTACTGTGCATGTATATGTGTGTCTAGCTAGCCCAAAACAAAACTCGGATTATGTATTTTGGGATTTGTTTGTATACATGTTATTAGATTTCTCTATATTGATGAACTAAGGAGGCTTCCACGTCTGATATGGATTTTGATATAGATATACAGATTAGTGTCACTGTCATGTATGTGAAACAGTTAGCTGTAGAACTTTATAACCTATTCATGAATCTACGGAACAAACATTTATTTTCAACTCTCTATAGCATTTAGTCACTTACTAAGCTAAAGAGGATGAAGATTTAAAGATTTTATCTGATGTGAGAGATATTACATTGTTCGAGAAACCATAGAGGCTGTCGGAGACTCGGAGTAAAGAACGTCAACCATACACTAGCGAAGTACGTGGACAGATGTTTGTTCCAAACCAATATACTATCATTGAACACACCACGCATTGGTTTTCTTTAGAAACACGTCTAAAACCTCACGAAACATAGGTTCAAGTTTTACAAATAGGTATACAACTTTACAGGTTCGTATATCATGTTCCCTGAGGATAAGAGTGAAATTAAAAAAAAAAAAAAGCAGGCTTGTTCTTCTTGACAAAGCCTTTTTAAATCTCTCACCCTGCTTGGGGAATGTTGAATCATTTAGCATGTATGTTGTGTGACCAACACGCAAGAATCTGTTTAAAAAAAAAACACCATGCAAAGAAGAACGTTAAGATTTAAGTCTGTTGTAGAAAACTTGAATTTATAATTTAGATTTTCAGAATATTATTCACCTGTCAAAGACTAATAAGCTCGAAAGAGTACTGCAAGAAGGGAAGGAACAAAGACGGAGAATGGTTGTGTTAACAAGACTCTGATGAAACAATATGAGAACCCTAGAGAGAAGAGAGAGACTTACATAGAAGAAACAAGAGTAGCGTCAAGGAAACAATGAGCTGAACCGGCCGGTTAAATGGAACCCCAAACCGCCTTTGATAGTATCTGACTCCGTCAAAGAGCTGCAAAAAACAGTAAAACAACAAAGACTTTATAATCCAATCTCATCGTATTGAGATGATCTTTTTCAACTGCAGGAAAGCCTTTACCTGGTTATAATCACGACATCTCTGCATCCAAAACAGAGGCTTATAACCTTTTTCTTTAGGAGTAGCTTCTATCTCTGACACATAATCCTCTTCTTTGGCATCAACACGAACATCAACCCTCAACGCGCTAATATCAGGAACATTAGGTGAGCTCCATGTCCTTCTCGTACCGAGTTTCTTGCCAGCACTCTCAGGGCTACCTCCTCTCTCGTCGTCAATGTCTATCACACAGTCAAGACTCTCACCGTAACACCTACTCAAGCCGACGCTTTCACCGCTGAGACTCTCGGACGTCTGAGAAGATCCAGACAGAAACATGGCAAGGTCATCACGCTCCTCTCTGTTGAGATCCACCACCCAGCGCAGAGGCTGCTCCCCGTTCTCGCTTAAAGCAGATTGCACTCGGTGGATCTGGTTTTCAATAGCGGAGACAAACTGTTTATGCCTAGTCAACGTAGTGTCGTCACGACAAGAACGTCCATGGCTCAACCTCACTGCCCTCTCAAACTCTTCCAACTGATTCAAAAATCACGAGAATGATTATATGTTTTTTTTGTTTGGTGTGTGTGTGTGAAGCTGTTTTAACAAACCTGCCATTTAGCTGTGCTCAAAGCTGCTTGAAGTTCATTGCAGAGGTGGTCTGATTCTACAGAGACTCGAGCACCTTCTCTCTTCTCTTTAATCCACATCCTATATGCAGATTCCATCCTGCAGCAAACACAAGAAAAGACAAACACAGATAATGGCACTGCTTCACTAAAAACAGCTCAATATAGGAATCAAATACACATAACTCCTCAATTAGATTATGCTAGAACTAACCAATCCTCTAAAGGAAACAATCTTTCAACCTCATAAAGCTATACGAATCATTCAATAAAAATGAAAAGGGACATTACGTATCGGCAGATTGTTGAACCTCCTCGGCGGCGGAGAAAAAGACATCCTTTTGCCAAAGATCGAAGCTTTTAGCTACCATCATCCTTCTAAACCCTCAATTACGAAGATTCAACAAAAGGGTCTTCGAACTAAACGAACCGGAGGAAACCCAAAACTGATTCTGCAAGAAAGAAAGAATTAATCTTTTCCGCTTCTTCACACTTCCAATTTAAAAAGTCGTTTATCGAAGATGGGTAGCCTGCACTTATCGACCACACTTTATGAATGATTTATATTTTAATTTGAAGACCAGCGTAAGGTAATATAGTCTCAGCTACAGAGGATTATTTCTTAAAGTTTTTTTGGCCCCACCCACTTTTGGCCCAACAACATTGTTTGCCAACGCAAATGAAATAATACACCTTTTTTTTTAATTTATGGGGTTTAGAAGAGTCAAATGTTTTTTTTTATAATAAGAACTGGATCATGACCCGCTCGACCGAGCGGGATTCAATTTTCTTTTTTATCTTTGTTTTTACTAAATGTTATATATGATCACAATCTGTATTAATATAAAATTTTGATAAATAACAATGTATACTAATGTGTTTAAATAAGCAATGTGTTTAACTACTAAATCTGATTTTTAAATTTTATGATAACGTAAAGTAGATTTTTTTATATTATTTAAAATATATAGTGCTATATATTTTGTATTTTCAACATTTATCATACAAAACTTACATTGGAGTATTATTTATATGAAAATATGTGTAACATAATATATTTATATATTATATAAACATATGCACATCCGCACGGGTTTTATTTTTAAAATGTATTCTATATTGTTTAGTTTTATGTAGTATTGAGTTTGTATAATTCAATTTTGTGTTTAAAGAACAATATCAAAACTGTCTTTCGTATGTAAAAATAACGCTTTGCAAGCGCGAGTTGTGTTTTTTTATTGTAACACAAAATTTTATATAAAACTTATGTTTTTTGTACATTACGAAATTTAATTTTTTAAATAATTATTACGTAATTTCAAAGTGAATTTTATCTCTAAAGTCTAATATATTTTGTGTGTAATGGTTCAAAGCATGTTCGATATATATTATATTTCAGTTTGGTTTGTTTTTAGTATTATTGTATAAGTATAATACTATACAATATTACTATTTTCTATACAATATATGAAGCTATGTGTTATTTGTTTTAGAAAGTAGATTAGGCCTAACGTAGTTATAAGAATAGTCATATCTTTATGTATATGTCTATGACTTATCTACCCAATGTTATTAGTACTAATAAAATTAATATGGCCAATGAAAGTATACTGATCAATTTAAAATGAATTGTATAGGGTAATTATAGTATAATTAATATTTTTAGTATTCTTAGTATATATCTTATCTAAATTGACATGTAATAAATGTAAAAATCATATATAGAATATAGACAAAAAGAAGAACTGTATTTAAGGAAATACATCAATGCAAAGTTAGACTATAGTACGTATTTTATATAAAGAATGAGACATTTAATTTAAATATATAAGATCCACCTTTAAAAATCCACCTAGAAAAAGTTGTAATATTCCTGTTTTAATAAGATAGATAGTCAAATGTTAATGACTCATCTTTGTGATTAGGTGTTATACTAAACATATCGCCATTATTTTACCTCTTAAAATAGAACACAGCAATGAAATTTAAAAAACATAGCAATGGATTGAAGATCTTCTATGAGACTATAACCAATTTCGAAGCATACAAATATATCAAGGTCTTATATATATATTATATGTACCTTCCCAAAAAGAACCGCAAGTTTCATACAAGGAGCAAAAAACATATGAAGTCGAACCAGAGTTTAACAAAACCAAAAAAAGTGTTAAAAGAACACATTATACATATGATCTCATTAGTTCACGGATTGAGAAACTTCTATTCTACTCTGTATACCAAATGATTTTCGAAGCTGAATCACAGAACATATCTCTGATTTTCTGTTTTTCAAGATCGAATCAATCAATGGCAATGATCAAGAACCCAACAGACACATACATGAGGAAGACCGGGTAAAGTGCGAGAGCCTTTCTTCTTGGGTTCACGGCTGCGCTCATGAAAGGATAAGCGGCCCACGAGCTCCAGGCAAGAGTCACAGTGACTACGATCATTTTGAGTATAACGTTGTCCTTCAACATGCAGATCACTGCTCCAACGTCCAGTGGGAACAGACAGTAGCCCAAAAGGCTTAGACTTTGGAAGAAGATTATATGTCCCCCCTGTATATATTGCAGCATATTGTTAAGGACAGTGAAAACGAGAAGTTCAAAAACCAAAACTTCGGCTGTATTACTAGATGAATCAGATGAGTACTTACCAGGAGCAGCACATTTAGTGTGAGGATCACTGCTCCAGCTGCAAGTAGTGCAAATGCCACTGCAAACACTTCGGACTGAAGATTACAGAGGAAAAGAATAAGATCAAATGCAGTAAACAATGAACGGTTCGTTCGTCTAACAGATGTACATAGGTAATGCTGTATGACTTTAGGGACTCAAGCCCGGGATGAAAAATGCAAAGAAAAGACGATTTTAGATCGAAATGAAACACAGATGTGGCTTATATCCATATGACTAAAAGATTATAAGTTTACACATTGACAAAAGCAAGCAAAGATATATGACGCCTATATCAAATGCATTCAAACACAACAAAAAGAACAAAACAGACTTCTTCTAATCTATTGATTTCACATTTTCTTACTCAGTATAAATGTCACTACAGAAACCATTTTCAAGCAGGAATATCTGAAAAACCGACCACAACCATCGTTTTCCCCACATAAGCTTACGAAACTACAACACTTAAAAGGTTAGTTTTTGACAATATGGTTAATTCTATACCGGATCCTAGACATAAAATGCTGGAAAGGCAAGACAAGGGAGAGCGATGAAACTCAAAATTACAAGCAAGAGAGCACAATATGCGTTGGTTCTTGCTCACTGAATCAGCTCTACGTGTCAAAACCAAAACCTGACAGCAGTGCAGTGTCTATGGATTCCTTAGCCTAAGAAATCAAAACTAGGAGCAATGCCACTAGAAGCATCATTCGAGAGAAACTCTCAAGTCTCAATCCAGAAAGATGTCACCTATAACATGACTTCAAAAAGGTTTCATGATTCCATTGTAACAAACCATCGGTTTATGGTAGACAGTCCACAACCATCGTTTTGGCCACATAAGCTTACGTGACTACAACATTTAGTATTGAACTTTACAATATGGTTAATGATGCGCAATATCGGATCATAGACATCAAATGCTGCTCAGGCAAGAGAGTAGAGAGCCATGAAAACTCAAAACTACAAGTAAGAGAGCACCACATTGTGCTGTTTACTGTTCACCGAATCAGAGTTCTCTGTGTTTAATCAAAAGCTAAAACAGCAATGCAGTGTCTAGGGATTTGCCTTAGCAAAATCACGCCAAGATGCCACCTTTACCGATAAGGGCACTTTTAAAGCTAAGCTTTTTGATTTTTACCTTCTTGACGGAGGCAGACCAGGAAAGCGTAAGGCCCAAGAAAACGATGAAGAAAAAGGGACCCCACAGATCCCAATCCCTAAGGGCCTTGCCCGGATCCTCCCTATTCGGATTCGGAAACACCACCAGCTTCAGATTACTCACGATCCGACACAGATCCCTCTTCACCGTATCCCACACCGGCTCCGTCAACGTGTTCGGCGGAGATCCGAATCCCGTGGTCTTCGAGCCTTCCGAGCTTCCGAAGTTAACTGAAGGCGGAAGCGACGGAGGGGCTGGGACGGGCGTCACTTTCTGGGAGGCGGAGGAGGAGGAAGACGGCGGAGGCGGGGGGAGATTGGATTGGACGAAAGGAGAGGAGGAGGAGGAGACGGGTATGGAGGGACGGGTGGGGCTGGGTGGACGAGCTGGGAGGACGGTTCCGGGACCTGATTGGAATCCGCCGCCGTTCATCATGTTCTCGATCTCGTCGATGTCTGATTGGGACGACTGGTAAAGCGGAATCGTGTCGTTGTGAGACATTCTTGAGATTGGTTAGGTTTCGCCGGAGCTTTTTTTTGATGTCGGTGAAGAGGTTTGAATCAGATCTGACGTTGAAGCGAGAGTATTAATTAATTACTAAAAGGAAGGTACCTGCGAAAACGACACCGTGTGAGGATGCGACGTCGTTTGCTTGATTATGTGTTGATTCAACTCTTGATGGGATTTTTAAGTAAGTTTGCAAATTATATATGACTTGTTATTGTTATTAAATCTTAAAGTTAGAAGATCTATTATCAAATCTCATTATATGTAATCATGTGATAAAGATATATATGTTGATAGAAAAATCAATATTGGTATATTTTTGTAATATTTGTAATTTTTGATGAATTCTTTACTATTTCCGTTTTGAAATTGTAGTTTTTTACCATGTTTTACACATATTAATATCAAATTATATTTTTATTATAAATATATTTTAATCATCAATTTACAATAAATTTAAATTAATGGTAATTGAATAAACATAATTATTTATTTAAAATTATCTTTAAAAATGGAAGGAGTAATAAACAAAATTTGATTAGTTTTTATATTGAGATTTTTTCAGTCATTGCATTTTGAGATGCATTTAACACGTTTCACGTAGTGTTTACAATATAAGTGAAGCAAATCATCATTTTTATGTACAGTATATAAAAGAACTATCATTTTCATAGAAGATTTTTTTTTTTTGAACATTGAGATATTTTTCTTACACAAACGACATATCTTACATAAGTAGACACACCCTTTGCTTTATTGCACAAAGATATACATTCACAAGAATCAAGAATCAAACACAAAAAGAAGTAACAGAGCATTCACATAGAAGAAAAAGAAAGCAGAGGAACATAGAGAATATATGTATATATATATATAGAATGGTTTTAAAGTCTATGCGCTTGTTGCACATTCCCGAGGGATTCCCTGTGGGAACCTCTTACTATCCGTACAATAATTGTAGATCATGTAATTCTTCTGGACCCACCTGAGCCTAGTTTGGCTCGTCGAATCCATTTGTTGAGTGTACCAATTAGAGGTTGGTCTCGTCGAGCTACAAGACGACCTTCCGTTGGCATGAATACACCCATCACACTTAATTTCCCTGTAAGAAGCCACGAAAGGAGCTTTGGACCAATCTGTTTTAACCAGACCGCCTCTAGTTGCCCAATCATCTGCGTTCCATAAACTCGCGTACATTCTCATCGGCTTGCTCTTTGGAAACAAAACACCGAGCGGCTCAGAGTTCTTGAACTCTCTAATCGGTGTATTATCGACGGTCCATCTGAGCAAAAGAAAGAAAATATACAGAACATATCAGATAATAAAGTGTTGACCCTTTAAGCTTTAAACAATTTATTAAGAATTTTAGTATTTTTTTTAAAAACGATTTAAGGACTTATCTTCATATATATTGTCTAAAAAATTGGGGCGCAATGCTAATGCTTCATTTAGCTATGTTTATTAGGATCGGTTTGGGGGATGCGGATAAAAAACATAAATAAACCCTAATTAGGGTGTCATTGAGTCATACTTGCGTAGGAAGAAAGGTGGGATTTTTTACTTACATGATTCTTTGAGGGTTCCAGAGGATTGAGTAAGTGTGGAAGTTTGCGGTTGGGTCAAACCAGAGATGGAACTGTTGTTCTTTGTCACCTTTACCTTGAGTGTAAACATTAGTATGTAAAGTATAAGGATCTCCACTCATATTACCTAAGAACTCAAAATCAATCTCATCCCAAGCTGATCCTTCTGACTTCAGCTGCAAGTTAGATAAACAAACACACAATTATCAAGATAACCTCTTCAAAATAATCAATCTAAATCACATAAAAAAACAATCCTAGGTTAAGTTACTTACGTAGAAAGTTGTTACTGTTCCTGCCGAGTTACCGGGAACTAGCTTAATCTGCATATCGATCTTTCCGAACAAATACTCTGCTTTGGACTGAAAACCAGAACCAGAGGCCTTGTCTAAGATGAGAGTAAGAAGCTGGCCGTTGTTGAGTATCTTCCCACGGCCGTTTCCCCATGCTACGTTGACGTCGCTGTTGAAGTCAGCTGCCGAGGCTGAAAACGCAGCCGCGAGTAGAGCTGAGAAGAAGTATATTTTGAAAGAAGACATCTTTGTGTGTGCGTGTGTTTGGTGAGGAATGTGAGGAAGAGATAAAAGCGAAGATCGTATATATAGTGGGAGGAGAAGTAATAATAAAGAGTACTTAATAAAATAAATGAGAAGAGAGTGGGTGAACAAAATGAGGCTCATATCAAGACATTGCAATATTGCATGCAAGATGTATCACAGCTGGAGTCTTGAGTACCTCCATCATTTGGTAAACATATTATTTTACCATCCTTTAAATTTTTATATAGAGATAATGAAGTTTTTTTTTGGAAAATAGAATAAGTTATATTCATTATCAACATGGGCACATCGTTAGATATAAATTATCTATTTTATTTTACTTCTTATATAGAAAACTGATATAAACTTTTCTTTGGGTTAAAACTTTTTACTGAGGAAATTAAGTAATAGTTTGCTATATAATTGGTGCATGCTTTGTATATATGTATATTATAAACTGCACAAGATTACCAAAATCAAATGTTTTAGTACATCCTAAATCACTACGTAGAGGCCTATATGAGAGACAAAAATAAGGGGTCTAGAGGAACATTACGTGTGAAATTGTTCGACTTCAAATTCCCAAACTATAGTTTTTTTTTTTTTTTGAAAAATTCCCAAACTATAGTTGAAATTTGAGGAGAATATTTCTTTTATATAACCTTTTCCTTTTTGTTTTGTTTCAGAGTTTGTATGTATCCAATTATTGAGGCGTAACTGGACCATGTTTCTGGAATAAAACAACTTGCTTTGACTCTCAAGTCGAACTTTTCTACATGCATTCAACATCAAGCTTTTTAATCGTACATATTTTTTTGGCAGCCCATATATATTGTTATGATGTGATTAAAAAACTATATTGGCATTGTGTGATTTGAGGAGTAGAAGCAACGAAGAAAAGTAAGAGTTTAGTTGTATGGGTTAAAGATCTGATTGCGTCAACGAAGGTGCAAGTAGGAGAATAGACACGCTCTATTTTTCTCTCTTTTTAAACAAAAAGGACAATACCAATTTCTTTTGGTTGGTCACTAATTAATGAAGGGACTAAATAAAGATGTTCCATTGCAACAAATAAATAAAAATTCTGAACTTTTATAAAATAAAATGAGAAAGTGAGATGCACTGTCATATACTCATATTACATATTTATTTATTATTTTATAAAGGGACAAAAAGAACATTTTACATAAAATATATATAATACTTTAATAATACTCTCTATATAATTACGTAATTACATTTTTATGGTTATGAATGTTAATTTTTCCAGAATTAAATCAAGGAAACCACAAATAAACTAAATTTAAGGTTACGTGAGGACAACTACTGATATTTATTGGAAATGACTAAGAATAGCGGTCCAAACTCGAATGCTATTTTCTTCAAGCACCAAAGCTGTTTTCATCCTCATCTGTTCGTTTAAAGGAACCAGCAACGATCAGTATCGCAATTGTTTTTGCTAATTTTGTCTTCTGTTTTCATGCCAAAAGTACTAATAAATGGTCATTTCCAAAATTTCATATTGAATTTTCATATAATTGCCAACTAATTTCATAAACTATAGGTTATCTATCGACTAATATAATTTGTTACCAAACAATTTGTTTTAGTCAAAAAAAAAAAAACAATTTGTATCCAACTCTAAGACAACATCATATCCTGTTTATTTATTTATTTATTATATTGATACTTGAGATTGAATGTCAAGTTCCTCACATAATAGAACCATAGCTTAAAATTCTTTAAAAGAAAGCATGATATACGAACTCCACTAATCAAAAGTATTTGTAGAAAAAAACTCCACTAATAAAATAGTAACGTTTGTCAAACAAATTCAATTCATTATTAGACTGACATGATTTGAGTTTAGTGCACAAGACAGCTTGATTTTAATAATAGTATATATACTTTTGAGTTTTGAGTAAGTAATAGTATGGACCATCCGACCATAAGAACTAAGATGGGGTGGCTACGTAACTAAAGCTATATACACATATGAATAGGAATCATTGGATGAGATATGGAAATTTTGATTTGGACTGCCTAACCAAACATCAACTTGGTCCCACTGAACTTTATAGCTGTGTCATTATGAAATTAATTTCTAAGTGTGATGGCTCATCAGAATTCTTAATCAGGGGCCTAATCTTACTGTTAATTCAGTTCACCATATAATTCATTTTAACAAACCCATAACTCGGACAGCTATGTATGGTCTTGTCAATTCCGGTCCTATTTATCACCACCATTACATGTTTAAACGTTTAGATGTTTTGGTCAAAGAAGATGAGACTAATGAGTGATGACTGATGATAGGGATGGACACGAATCATATATCCGAGATTATGGAGATATTCGTAATCCGGTCCGAATAATCAATTATCTGATCCGATTCGATTCACTATCATTTAGATATTTTGTGTATCGAATATCCAAAAAAATTTAGATTTTTGATCGGATATCCGATTAGACTCGTAAAAATAAATAAATAATAAATAAATAAAAACCAAAATAATATAAAATTAAAATAATTTATTGCAAAAATAATTTATTTACTTTTAAAAATTATAATAACTAACATAATAAATTTAGTAAATAAAAATACTTCAAAAGTTATCTGAAATATAATATATGTATAACTTATATATATAAATCTTTAAATATATGTATTTATATGCATATAACAGATCGGATCAGATATTTGTTCCTAAAAATATTAGTATTTGTGATTTACTTTATTTCTTATAGATATTCCATTATAGTATTTGATTTGCCTCGTCGAATTATAGAGATTTAAATTTTTGATCGAAATGGATAACGAATAGAATAAAAATTTACTGATATTTTGTGAAGCCCTGGTGATGATAATGCATTCGTCAATGCATGCAAAGTTATAGAAAGTTATAGAAGACAGAGTGTAGTCTCACGACTCTCACCATATAACCACACAATTATTTAGAACCATTCATCGACATTTGTTACAGAACACACTGTGTGGCCTAACCAAATATCCTCGTTATTTTTTCCTAGATCGATGGGCTGAGAGAAGTTTTTTTGGTTCAGTGGTCTAAATAAAAGTTCAATAATATTTCTACACCATAATATATGTTCAAATTCCAAAAATGCAAATTATGCAGATCATTGAGGAAGATATTGTTAAGGAAATATGAGATACTTTAGTCCTTACTTGTAATTACTAAATACTTGTCTTATACCTACGTACATCCTTTGTATAAATACTCTTTGTATACCTAATAACAATGTATTGAGCCTTCTCTCTATATGGTATCAGAGCCACCTACATCTAACTAAGCCGCCTCTTTTCTATTTTTCAAAAACCTTCATCGAGCATCACCATGTCTGGTAGCTCCAGTACCTCTCCGGCTCTTCATAACGAGACCATTACTGTCTCCAATACCACCACTCTTCTCAACCTTAACATGACAAATGTTACCAAGCTTACCAGCTCCAACTTTCTCATGTGGAGTAGACAAGTCCTTGCTCTTCTTGATGGATATGATCTGGCTAGCTTCATTGATGGATCTGGAGTTGTTCCTGCCGTCACCATTACCGCTGCTGATGGATCACTTCAAACAAACCCCTCCTACACCTTGTGGAAGCGCCAAGATCGATTGATCTACAGTTCCCTTCTTGGAGCAATCACTGTGACCTTGCAGCCGATTCTCTCCACTGCAACAACAGCTGCAGAAATCTGGAGTACTCTCCAAGCAACCTATGCGAAGCCAAGTCGTGGTCATGTTCAGCAGATCAGGAACCAGCTTCGCTCCTGGAAGAAAGGTGTTAAACCTATTGATGAGTACTATCAAGGACTCACCACTCGCTTTGATGAACTGGCCTTGCTTGGCAAGCCTCTTGATGCTGAAGATCAAATTGAACACATTCTTAATGGACTCCCGGACGATTACAAGACTGTTGCAGATCAAATCGAAGGGCGTGATACTCCTCCATCTCTCACTGAGATCCATGAAAAACTTCTTAACCACGAAGCCAAGCTTCAACTCACTTCCGTTGCTGCCTCCCCTGCTCCTGTTTCGGCCAACCTCACGAACTACAAGGGCCCAGCTCACAACAACCGCAATCACAGTAATGCCTATCGTCGTGGAGGCTATCGTGGAGGTTACTCTCAGCACCAGCAACCGTTGAACTTGAACTCTCAACAATCTCAGCCTCGTGGTGGTGGTGGTGGCTATCAAGGGAAGTGTCAAATTTGTAGTCTCTTTGGACACAGTGCTCGACGCTGTCCCCAACTTCATGGTGGAAACTTGGCTTATATGAATCCGCAACAGATGACTCCCCCCTCCACCTCTTGGCAGCCACGGGCTAATGTAGCTCAAACATCAGTTTACAATCCTAATGCGTGGCTTCTTGATAGTGGTGCTACACATCACCTTACCTCAGACCTCAATAACTTGGCACTACATCAACCATATGGTGGTGGTGAAGAAGTTGCCATAGCTGATGGTTCAGGTTTAAGTATCACTCATACTGGCTCTGCTTCTTTACTAACGCCATCTAAGCCTCTGCAATTGCAAGATGTTCTATGTGTGCCGCGTGTGAACAAGAACTTGATCTCAGTTTATAGATTATGTAATGCTAATCAAGTCTCTGTGGAATTCTTTCCTTCTTGTTTTCAGGTGAAGGATCTCACAACGGGAATCCGGTTGCTTCAAGGACACACGAAGGGTGACTTGTATGAATGGCCTCTCTCTGTTCCCAAACCGTCCGCTTCTCATGCCTCTTACCCTGATACCAAAACCACTATCTTTCACTGGCACCAGAGATTAGGCCACCCTTCTTCTGCTACCCTCAAATCGATTGTTTCAAATTTTTCTCTGCCATGTTTCAATAAAACTTCAAATGTTTCTCCTTGCAATGATTGCCTCCTTAATAAGACCCAAAAGCTTCCTTTTCATCAAAGTACTATTGTTTCAACTCATCCTCTTGAATATGTCTTCTCTGATGTATGGCAATCACCAATACCTTCCACTGAAAACTACAAATACTATCTTGTTTTAGTAGATCATTTTACTCGTTATACATGGCTCTTCCCTCTCACTGCAAAATCTCAAGTCAAAGAGATCTTCCTAACCTTTAAACCCTTAGCTGAAACCAAGTTCCAAACCAAACTTCGCAACCTATACACTGATAATGGTGGAGAGTTCATAGCTCTCCGCCACTTTCTTTCCACTCATGGAATCTCTCATCTTACAACCCCCCCTCACACTCCTGAACACAATGGTCTGTCAGAAAGAAAACACAGACATGTTGTTGAGACTGGTTTATCTCTCCTGTCCAAAGCCGATATGCCTCTTACCCATTGGCCATCAGCATTTGCTACGGCTGTCTTCCTCATAAATAGACTTCCAACCCCTGTTCTATCCAACATCTCTCCCTATCAAAAGCTCTTTGGCATCTTGCCTAACTACCATAAACTGAGAACTTATGGATGCCTTTGCTATCCATGGTTAAGACCATATGCACCCAATAAGCTAGAACATCGTTCCTCCCCTTGTGTCTTTGTTGGATATTCTCTCACCCAAAGTGCCTACCAGTGTCTAGAACCAGTCTCAGGTCGTGTCTATATATCCCGCCATGTCAGGTTCAATGAAACCCAATTTCCTTTTGTTCAGCTTACCAAACCACCCTCTGTTCCCTCCGACTCTGTTCCCCCATCTTCGTTTCCTCCCTTTACAACCGTTCCTGTGTCTCCGTCGTTCATACAGTCGCCCACTGTGTCTCTGGACGACCAAAGTTCCACTAGTGGTTCCTCACCACAACCGTCGCAAATGTCATCTGGTAGTGCTACACCGACTGCGACATCGACACCAGCTTCCGTGTCTCCGCCTACTCTGTCTCCTGAACCTGCATCTCCTGCTCACGCTTCTCCTGCGCCAGCTGTCGTACTGGAACCACAACCAGTACCGGCACCACAGCCTGTACCGGAACCACAGCCAGAAGCACCGCGACACTCTATGACTACACGGTCTCGGAACAACATTGTTAAACCGGCTACGAGGTATAATCTTACTGCCACTGTTCAATGTGATCCACACTGGATACCCTCGACTTGGCAGCAGGCAATCAAACACGAGCATTGGAGGAAAGCTATGAGTTCTGAATTTAACTCCACTACAGAGAACCATACGTGGGACCTTGAAGCAGTTGCAGAGACGATGAATATCGTCGGTTGCCGTTGGGTATTTACGATAAAATACAAACCTGATGGGAGTATTGACAAATATAAGGCTCGTATTGTGGCAAAAGGGTTTCATCAACAGCTTGGAATCGATTACACCGATACCTTCAGCCCAGTCATCAAGGCAACTACGATTCAGATAGTTTTGGGCATCGCGGTTAACAATGACTGGCCAATTCGCCAGATTGATGTCAATACAGCTTTCCTGCAGGGACACCTGAATGAAGAAGTATTCATGTCTCAGCCACCAGGTTTTGTTGATCCTAATCGTCCTACGCACGTTTGCCGTCTACGGAAAGCCATTTATGGCTTGAAACAGGCTCCACGGGCCTGGTACTCTGAGCTTAAATCCTTCCTGCTCTCCTCTGGTTTTCACAACTCCGTCTCTGATACTTCGCTCTTTATCCTCAAGTATCAAGGGAAGTTCATCTATGTTCTTGTTTATGTAGATGATATTTTGGTTACAGGAAGTGATTCTCAGTTGGTTCAACAAGTCATTGAGAGCCTTGCTACTCGCTTTTCTATCAAGGACATGGGAAATCTAAGTTACTTCTTGGGTATTGAAACCATAAGAACAACTCATGGTCTTCACTTGATGCAGCGCAAGTACATTACAGATCTTCTTCTCAAGGCAAACATGCTTCACGCTAAACCAGTCGCCACCCCTCTCCCGACGCATCCGAAGCTTACTTTGAACTCTGGATCGGTGCTACCTGATCCTCATGAATACAGAAAGCTTGTTGGTAGTTTGCAATATCTGGCACTAACTCGCCCTGATATATCATATGCAGTCAACCGCTTATCTCAGTTCATGCATCAACCGACGACAGATCATTGGCAAGCTCTTAAAAGAGTTCTTCGATATCTCTCTGGCACCTTATCACATGGAATCTTTTTGCGCAAGCAGGCTACTACTACTCTTCATGCATATTCAGATGCTGATTGGGCGGGTGACTCTGACGACTATGTCTCTACCAATGGATATATTGTCTACATTGGTTCGCACCCTGTCTCTTGGACGTCTAAAAAGCAGAAAGGTGTGGCTCGTTCTTCGACCGAAGCCGAGTATCGTGCTGTCGCCAACACAGCTTCTGAGCTTCGTTGGATTTGTTCTCTTCTCACTGAGCTCGGGATTAAGATTCCAACCACACCTACAGTATACTGCGACAACATTGGAGCCACATACTTATGTGCTAACCCGGTGTTTCACTCACGAATGAAACATATAGCTATCGACTTTCACTTTGTTCGTGGTCAGATACAAACTGGCGTGTTACGTGTTGTCCACGTCTTGACGAAAGATCAACTTGCAGATGGCTTTACGAAGCCTTTGGCACGAGCACCGTTTCAGAGCATCAGGAGCAAGATTGGTGTTTCGCAAGCACCACCATTTTGAGGGGGCGTGTTAAGGAAATATGAGATACTTTAGTCCTTACTTGTAATTACTAAATACTTGTCTTATACCTACGTACATCCTTTGTATAAATACTCTTTGTATACCTAATAACAATGTATTGAGCCTTCTCTCTATAGATATTATAAGAGATTTCATTATGGTGTAGAGCATACCGTCAAATACTGTCAAACATAGATCGTTGTGAAGCGTTTAAAAAACGATAGGCTGAGTGTCATTTTCATTAACCAGCTGATCTCAATGGATAAGCGTAATTAGCATTTAACACCAATTATTTTGGTTTGTCCTATAAAAGTCTCCATGTCCTTTTCATACTTGATAATGGCCAATAATAATATAATAATAATGTTACTATGATCATTTTCTGAACTCTAATCTTCACTAATAAACTATCAATATTGTTATTATCCACATGTGTACATAACTCTTCAGCAAATTTCACTCATTATTATATATATTATATATTCTTGCCTAAACACAAAAAAAAAACAACTTCTTAATGTTTTGTTTATTATTTGACAGCCTATCCGAGAAGAGCATGACCTAAAAACTTTTTTTTTTGAATTGTCAGGTGGATATATGGATTTACATCGCCAGAACCAACAATTTCAAATACAATAGTAAGCTCAATAGACAATAGCAGCTGGGTAATTTCAATGATAACTAAGGACGGGTTAGTACTAATCTCGTTTTAGAATCTGAGAACACAGGATTTTTTATATTTGTTAAATCACTTCCATAACCATAACTTGTGGTGCTTCCATAACTTGGGCAGCTCTTACGTCCTCCCACTCGACGAGCATTTCTTTTCTGCCAGTATACCTTACTCAAAAAAAAATTGAGTATACCGACTAGCAATGGAGTTTCTACATGGATCTTGCCTTCTTTTACAAGGGTGAGCACGGTTCTGACTATAGTCGATGTTCTCGATCTATAGTGGATCTTCGTTTCGTGAACTCTTCTTGATAAGGATATAGTATGAGCATTAGAGCATATATACCACGTTTACCGTCTTACTACTAAGCCAATCCATTTCTATGCTTACTGCTATAAGCCAAGCCATTTCAACGAACCAGCTTGAAACCAAGCCTAAAAATGTTTTTTTTTTCTGGTGAGCAATAATACACTTCGGAATAATGTGCTGAATTTTGGATTGTCCCCGTTATGTTCTTCTCAAGCATTGTTGTAGATTTATTAAACATATCCAGTGAAACGAATTAAATTTTCATTTAAGTTTTGGTAACGAATACAGTACTCTTTTTTTTTTTTTGCTAAAAACGAATACTCTTGTTTCCATAATTTATTATTTGTTGTTACTTTAAAAAATCTTACACAATCACCAGACACACTGACACACATAATAGGAGCAACAAATAAATGAAAACTAGATTCTGACCCGCGTTAGAACGCGGATTATGTTTTTTTGTTGTTTGATTTATAAAACCGGTAAATTAAATTATTATGGATGTTAAATTGTTAGATTAAATATTTTGTTGCTTGGACCTGTGTTACTAATGTAGGAGCAATCATATCTGATTTTATTACTTAAGTTGTAATCATTGAAAAACAATGGAAGATAATTTTTGTTTATAATATCATTTGAAGATAAATTATGTGTACATTAATTAGTTCTTAAATACAGATTTTAATTTGAAGAATGTAAATATATTTACATTAAGTTTTTGAAAAAAAAAATCACTGTAAAATAGTAAAAGTGATTTATATTTATACTAAAAAGCTAAAAAAAAAATTAAAATATGAAAAATTCTCGAGAAAGGAGGAGACGTTTGAATTTTCCCATTAAAAATGATATATTCTTTGAAATTTATAAGCTCGTAGTTTTTTTTTTGTTATGAATGATCTTAATATGACTGAGAGTTAAATCAAACAAATGCTATCAAAGGCAAACCACAAATCTATTCAATGAAATATAGAGGCTTGGCAGAAAACCCAAATCCGATAAATCAAAACGAATCCGGTCCACAAAAATAATCACGAATCTGAACCGAAACTGGTTAAAGATTCAAACTTGGTATAAAATTAGAATCAAACTCCGGTCTGAACCGAAATATCTCGGATATCCGAATCGATCAGAATCAGATTTAAATACTTAAATATATTAATTATTTTCAGAATTATATCCAAAAATATTTAAAATATATAAGATATCATGAAATTGTCCAAAATACTTGAAAATATAAAAAATAGTCAAAATTAAATATATAAAATAGGTAAAAAAATACCAAAAGTATTTAGAATATCTATTAATTTTCCATCCAAATATTCAATCTAAACTAATTGTTGTGTTAAGGTTAGGTACTTTGGCATACATTATTTAAATTTATTTGTTATATATTATTTTCTTAGATTTTGAGAAATTTTTTTAAAATATTTAAATTTTAAAATTTTAAAATAATTTAAATAGGTTATACGAATCCGCAAAGATCCATAACCGAAATTTATAATTACTCAGATGAGGCTAAAATCTTTCATCCAAAAATGTGAAACTCGAATAGATCCGAACCAAACTCGAATGGATATTCTACATTCATCTCTATGTATATATATGTTTTATAAATATATATATATATATATATATATATATATATACACGCAAAGATTAGGTCGATATCAGAATGCACAAAACCACGTGTTCAATCTAGCTCCAATCAAATGTGCATAACTCAAACCATAATTCTCGTTTTTATTAGCCTTAGTGGCCCTTCCTCATGCACTCTTTTTCATGATTAATTTAAAAATCCCAGGAAGATTGGTTTAATAGAACATAAGTCGTTTGATTTACTTATATTAGAGTACATTGTTGGTTTAATTTAAGTAGTCTGGTTTTAATTTAATTGTAGCATATAATATAATTAAACAACATCCTACCAAACTTGAAATAGTCCAAAACTTAAATGACAACTTTAATGGTAGATAAATTTAGGACTCTATTTTAATAGAATAGATAATAGATAAAACTCATTCCAGTAACAATGACAATGCCAAGTCACGAATCAAAAGAATCAATAATTTAAGTGCAAACTGCAGGAACACCTTGAGGAAACCTTCTCTTATCGGTGCAATAGGTGTAGATCATGTACTTACTCTGTGCCCATTTCATTTTTTTCTGACCTGCCAAATCAACTTTTTGAGTGAACCATGGAGAATTCCCAGGGCAAGATGATTTTCCATTAGCCCAAACACATCCTTCCACATTGTAGTTTCTGTAGAAAGCAGTGAAAGGAGCTTTAGACCAATCTGTTTTCTCTAATCCTCCTCTTGTAGCCCAATGCTCGGCTTCCCAAAGGCTCGCATAGAGCCTCATTGGTTGGTTCTTTGGGCGAGAAATTATAAGCTTGGACGAGAAAGTTAGTATATTTGAGATTTACTTTGACAAACTAGTCCTGATAATTGTTGTGTAATTTTTGTAATGATCATTTCTCAGTGCTCTCTGAATAGGTTACAAGTTTTCACACGCATCAAGTGGAGCCAGTTAAAGTTTTAGTAACGAAAACTCTTGATTCCATAATATATTATTCACTATTAATATAAAAATCTTACACATGCCCACATGCACATGAGTAACAATTGAAAGAAACACTCTTTTGAGTTACAAAGACAATGCCAAATAACTTATTCAAGAATCAATAGTAATTTAAGTGCACACTGCTGGAACACCGTGAGGAAACCTTTTCTTATCGGTGCAGTAGTTATAAACCATGTACTTTCTTTGCGCCCATTTCACTTTATTCATACCTCCCTTACCGAGTTTCTTAGTAAACCAATGGGAATTCCTGGGGCAAGATGATTTACCATTAGCCAAAACACATCCTTCCACGTTGTAGTTTCTGTAGTAAGCAGTGAAGGGAGCTTTTGACCAATCTGTTTTCTCTAATCCTCCCCTTGTAGCCCAGTGCTCAGCTTCCCAAAGGCTCGCGTAGACTCTCATTGGTTGGCTCTTTGGGAAATGTACTCCAATAGACTCGGAGTTCTTGAACTCTCTAATGGGAATGCCATCAACTGTAAAACTGGAAATGAAAAAAAAGAACAATGTGAGAATCTTGATTCATGAACACGTAGTCTCAAAACATATGAGAAGGGATTAGAGAACACGCTTACATGATCCTTTGAGGGTTCCATGTGATGCAGTAAGTGTGAAAGTCAACGGTTGGGTCAAACCATAAATGAAACTGTTGTTCTTTGTCTCCTAAACCTTTTGTGTAAACATTAGTATGGAGAGTATACGGATGACCACTAATGTTTCCCAAGAACTCGAAGTCTACCTCATCCCACGTACTTCCATGGGACTTGAGCTACACAAAAGTCATCGTAAAACACCAACAAACTTATTAACTATATGCAACCTAGCAAATATGAAAATATGTAAAGAATGGAGCCATGGCCTCATTGGAAAATGGACCAGACTACTCGTCAGGTACTGTCCCCTTAGGAGATTAGTTGAGCATCGATCCAGATATATACCCCCATATATTTTTTTGAAAAAATGAAAATATGAAGAGAATGCTTTAAAGTTGTAAGTTACTTACATAGAAAGTTGTGACTGTTCCAGCAGAGTTACCAGGGACAAGCTTCATCTGAACCTCAGCTTTGCCATATAGAAACTCTTGGTTGGATTGAAAACCAGATCCAGAGGTTTTGTCAAGCGAAAGAGAAAGAAGTTTGCCTTCATTGTCGTGAATCTTTCCACGTCCATTACCCCAATGTATATTCACATCTTTATGGAAGCTACCGGCGTAGACGCACACACATTGTGCCACAAAGAGAACCAAGAACGCAAACCTTGTACTGCAAGAAGACTTCATTTTTGTAGATATCAGATGTATATTGTTGATGGAACCTGGGGAAAGTGACATTAGTTTATATAGATGCTGGAAACGAAGCGGAAGAGATGGAAGTTTCATGGGGTTGATCATTAATGGTGCATGTGCTTTGGGCTCGTTGGATCACAGCTTTCTAATATTGATTATTTGATACGTTCTTTGCTGTTAAAAACGAATCAAACTAAAAAAAATAATTTCATTACTTCTTTAGTGTTACGAACCGAATAATTTTTAGACATTTGTATCAGATTGGCAGTTCTTAATGTTTTGATATGTCAACGCAGCTTCGAAGTTCGAGAACCGTCTGTAGAGAAACACGTCTGTGTTTATTTTGAAGTTCAGATGGAGCCAACCTATAACGTAATAGAAAGACACACGCATTAAAGTTTCCTTAAACTTTGGGTCTATATCATTTATATATCCATAAAAGGAAGGTTTGATGTTTTGACTTTGTTTTTTTCTTTTTGAATTTAAGTTAACGTTAAATCTTGTGTTTGATCAAAATCTCTCTTGAAATTTGTAAAACATAACTATGAACAAACTGTGACAAAGTAAAAATTGCCTGCCTTCTATATCTCTGTCTTTGCATATGATGTTAGATTGACACGCTGCTTGCTTGTGGGCTTGTGTCGGCCTTTCAAAAAACCCATAGTTCATCCAAGAACATGTTGATATCGTTGGTATATGTTACTAACCTCACTTTTTGATATCACTTTTTAGTACTCATTGGATGGGCACTATCGGCTCGTGAGTTTGGCAGATTGTCAGATTATTCTTCCTTGAGAAAGCCATTATGTTCTTTTGGGGAGCAGAGAACAGCATTTTCATACATAAAGAGTTCGTAAAAGTTCCATTCATACATAGACTCTAAATTTCGTTTCTCTTTACCCAAATTTCGAAATCTTAGTTATGTGATAGTGATCTAGTTGCAGTCGTGTTTCAGGTTAGCAAATCCCACTATATTCAATCATGTGACCACGTGGATATGGAACTGTTTACGGTCCATTGGTCCATGTGAACTATACATCATTTTAGAGATTAGTACCCCAAATTAAACCAACTTTCGAATGCTTTCGTAAACCAACTTCGATACAGAATTCGTGAGTCAACCACTAACTAAAGTTGTAGCTAGCCAAAACGATATCATTCTACTTGTATATGGCTAGCTCCGAACCGGAAGAGTGACCAAACTCAGAGAGAGCTCTAAAAAAAGTAGACCAGGGTCTTTTTTTTTGTTTTTTCTGAGAACTAATCGTGTGGATTGTTGAGGATCGAAGAAGAGACTCTAGCTACTTGCATACGAGGTCGATTTGGTTAACTATAAAGGAGAAGAAGACTAAGAATTGTGTTAGTATTCAATCTCGAAACTATGTTGAACCAATACATCACAAAGCTTCGATTCTGAGCTGTGTAAAAGAACTGTACATGTTAAAAAAACCAAAGTTACTACTAACATGATAATCATAACAAACTCGATAAACAAAACAAAAAAAACTATAAAACACTTTCAACACTTCACCTTTTTGGCTCCATCTTCTTACACTACTCTATAACCCTATCCCTGCAAATCGGACAAGTCGCGACTTTGACCAACCAGAAATCCACACACTTGCGGTGAAACACGTGTCCGCATCCAGGTAACTTCCGACACCACTGTCCTCGTCTGAACCCGTCGATACAGACCACGCACTCGCTTACGGACAGCGTCTGCTCGTAAAACTTGAACTGGGGAAGGCTCTCCACGCATCTAGGAGACAACAACCCATCCGAGGATTCGCGACGACGGTAGTTCCGGTGGAGAAACCAGTAGAGAGAGAAGAAGAAGAGAGAGAAGCTGAGAGACATGAGGATGAAGAGCAAGGCGGTCGCGGCTACAGGGATCATGATAAGACCTACGAGGATTTTCGAAAGAATCTTCGTTGATAGACTCGTCGCGTGGCGCTTCGGTGGCGGCGCCGATTGATCTCCGGTGATTGGTTCGTCGTGGAGAATAGACATCGACATCGGAAGATCGCGGCGGGAGATAAAAATCTTGTCTTTGGACAGAAGGATTACCATACAGAGGTGAGGAATTGAATTGGGTTGAAAACTATGGATTCTACAATAGAAGGGGTGTTTGTTTATATATTACTTTTTAATTGGTTTATTATATACTTCGTATGTTTTATAGCGTATGACTTTTTTTTGGCTTACAGCATAAAGATTTAAAAATTTACTTTTTTTACAAAGTACTTTTAAAATATAAAATTTTAATAACTGAAACAATTATAAAATACGTCATATTCTATGAAATGGAGAAAGTATATATCTTGAAATATATGTATATTTATTTATATTTGACCACTCTATTTACACTACGTTAAAAATATAAATTATTTATTAATTTTTTATATTACAAAAAGTTATGTTATCTACTTTATTGAAAGAGAATTACATTTTATTTGACATAGAATGTTTTGTTTTTTGAAAAATTATATAAACATATTAATTGATGTTTTAGTTTATAAATAATCATATCAAAAATGGTTAATCAAGCTAAGAGTATCCTCAACGAAATTGCTAAGGGATGAACCCCACCATATAAGAGAAAACAGCGATACAAAAAATACCAAATTAAACAGCAAAATTTACACTGTTTCGTGGACTCCTGACGGTCTATGATCTATGAAGCACGGGGACGTCATTTAGGTCGATGTTTCCGTACCGGAACCGTTTCCGGGACGGGGACTGCTTGGGAACGGCATGGGGACGGTGAGAGCAACCGAACATCTAATTATTAATATATTGAGTGTTTATGAACATATTTACGTCAACATTATCTTATATTAAGATAATTCATTACTTCTTTTATTTAAAAAGTACTAAAAGGAAAAGAAGTTTTGTTTCTAATTCTTTCACTTTATGAACTTTAAACTAGATGAATGATATTTTAATAATCAATGACTAAACAAATCATTTTTTCCTATTATTATTATTTAAAATACTACATTACATTGTTTTCTTTAAGATTATAGTGTAATTTATTTTATTTTCAATTTATAAGTATATGTATATATGTTTTTATATTTAATATATATGCTGTACCCCCGTTTCTTTAAATTTTTAGTTTTGCCGTTTCCCGTCCCCGCTCCCGTACCCGTATCTGTTCCCGTATCCGTCCCGGTGCAACATAGTCTATGATTAGTTCCTAACTTTTTTTTTTAAGTCAGATGAAAAAAATTAAAAAATAAGCATCTTCTAATGAAGTGCTGCATTAATGATGCTTTAATAGATTAATGAAGGACCGTGACGAGACTGTGACGCGACTGATAAGAATGAGGTCGGCTTTTAAGACTGGAGTGACCGCCGGATCTAGTTTTCAATCTTTCAGATCTATGGTGTAACTCCGTGACGGCAGCGCGTGACTCAGTGGGAGTTCTTCTCCGCCTTCGATCTACCCCTTGCGGCAATGACACAGGTGGAGAGGCGTTTGAATAAGTGGCAGAAGATGGCTTTGTTTATCCGGTTTTCGGAGATGACGTGTGGTTCGTACACGGTGAGGCCCTACATCCCAGCACCGATGGCGCCTATGCGGTTCGTCCGGTGGTAAGGTATCACGTCATTTGAAGCTAGGGTATGCTGTTCCGGTTGCGTTTTGCTGTTTGTCAGGTCTGATTTTATCAGTACGGCTCTGTGCCGTTTTCTTGGCTAAGGAGTGAGATGGTCATGTCCATTGATGCTGTATCTAGTTGAAGTTTGCACCAACGTGGTGTTGAAGAATTGGTTCGAGTCCTGCACGCATATCTTTAGGCGACTAATGATTGGTTTTCTAAATGTTAGACTTTGATTAGTTTCAGTTTATCTTCGACATCCGTTGTTCACTCGTGTGGTCGAATTTAGGGGTTTAAGAGACAATATTTTCCGGGTCGTGGGGAATGCTTATTCTCAATGGATCGAGACAAGGGTTGACAACGGATGTGGGTCAAGTTCAGAATGCGCTGTCTGGCAATGAAGCTGTTGGTACACGGTCTGAACTCAAATCTTGTGGAGACCAATCGTTAGTATTTTACATAGATACTGGCTTTGCTCATAGTCTGTTTGTATGTACCGTTGTTTTCGTCTCATTGTGGTGAAAAATACACCGATGAATTAGATTGGGTAGTCTAAGATCCAAACCAGTTTCGACTCCAGTGTTCCTAGGCGATACTAGATCTCGTCGGTTGTATGTTGGGTTTAAAATCTCTTGAGGTTGTAATCCTGTATTCACATTTGGTTAATGAAAAGTTGATGTTGAGTTAAAAAAAAAAAATAGACTAATGAAGGAACATACGTTAATAATTATCTTAAGATAGAAATTAGAAAGGTCAGTGATAATGAAGATTTGGTAACAAGAAAATACAAACGTAAACCAAGAGGCGTTTTTTTTTTAAAAAACAATCAGATTATAACCACATTACCAGATTTTATCATACAAAATGTTTTTTACATCACAAGAAAACTAGAGGAGAAAACAAACGGCGAAAACAATGTTTCATTTAAGGATTAGAAAGCAGAGCTAGTTAGCCCATACGACAAAGAATACGAATATAATTGACTGGTTCAAATGATTCTCTGAACCTTCCTATATGGTAATGCCGAGTGTGAAGAGATAGGGACAGGCCGACAAGGGCAGTTTCCTTGGTAACACCATTTCTTATGTCAGCATACCATTCCATTCCACCACCTTCAACGTTCATTTTTAATATTATCTCCTTAATTTCCTTTTCACATTTTTATTCTGGTTCATTTTGCTATTTGAATTCGGTTATCTATGGTTGAACTTGGTTTTGAATTACCTCCTTTTGTGTCGTCTCGGCCCATTATCTTTCGCATTCTGACGCATTTTGATACAAACTTCATAGGAACGGGAATTAAAAAAACTTTGAGAGCGTCGATAACAGAGAGAACTTCTTCGTTTCCAGACGCCAAAACAGTCTTACAACTCTCTCATTCAACTTCCCAGCTTTCAGTGTCCTCTTTTCATTACACACACTAAAACAGAGCAAAAGAGAATCAATTACAAAAACAGAGTAAAGCTCTAAACTTTAAATTATAACTTCCCACGAAAGATTCAAACTTTACACTAAATTCGAGAAACCCAGACCAATGAAAAAAAAGGAGGGTTGAGACTATTTACCGCGAAAAGATCGAGGACGATGTGATCGGGGATATGAGAGAGATCGTTGATGCGAGAGAGGTTTAAGACGGCGGCGTTGACGGTGAGGGAGAGCAGAGACGGAGGAGGGTTTCTCATTCAGTCAGTCGACAGAGGGAAAGACGTTGGACGCTGCCTATATCTGAATTTCCACGACCGAGAGATATCTTCCTTTCGTTTCCACCAAGAAAAGCGACGAAAGAAGCGCCAACGGGGGTACGGACTATCTTCTTTTTTTCTTTCCGCGTTTGTCTAAATGAAACGCTAAACGTAGCGTTTGTAGAAACCGCCCATGACAAAATATGTCTGGGGACGTGTTCAGTTGGAGTTAACAAGAGTCCAATTAATGGTTAACTGGGCTGCTGGGCCTAACAAGAAATAAGCTAGAAATACGGAGATCCTTATTATTATTTTTTTAACTCTAAAAAAGTTGAAATACATAGTGTTTATAAGAAACCAAAGACAAAGAACATAAACCAAACAAAATAAAACAAAGATATAAACTGAGCCTAAAACTCATATATGTCCACAAATCTATTCCTTCCATCTTTCGAGAAGAATTCAATATCAATGGAACTGACCTAAAGAACAAATGTCTTGAGCAGTCCCAACCATGAAGGGAATATCACCAAGCCATATTAGAACCAGCAACATCAGAAACAATCGAAAGGTCAAATCTACATCAACTCCAGCAGCTGCTATCTATGTGAAACTTGCATGACTAGAAACCACCACTAAAACTAAGATACAAGGACAAAAGACCTTGAAACGCTATTTGGGAAAACGTCAAAGAAGACCACCAGTTCTTACACGCGGACACTCGCAAGGCAGCCAAGTGACCTACAGAATAAAGACTGCCCACCTCCTCGCAAGAGAAAAACTGAAGATCAAGTTAACTGCTTCGTCTAGAAACTATCTCCCAAAACCACAAAGGTCCAAGATAAGGTCTAGTAGATACCTCCACAGCGAACATAAATCACAAAAAACGAACCCAAAAGCTAACTTAGGATGCGACGAAGTGACTGAAACAACAAGAACCAAACAAAAGCAATATTCCCACGACTTCAAACTAATATTAATTCACCACACAAGAACATAAGTTTCGGTGATCGAGATGCTAGAAAAACCATCCTTCCTAGAGACACAAAGCCGACGATAGAGATGTTAGAAGAACCATCCCTTCCCGGAGACAGAAAGCCGGCGATAAAGAGCTTTGAGAGCCTCTTTCCCTAGAGTCTTACCAGCTCCCGATGATGGTGAGAATCACCAACCACCGGAGCAAGAGAAAAAAGACTGACTGCTACTCTTCTAACTAGGGTTTTTTGTCTGACTCGACGGAGATCCTTATTATTGTTTTCTAATTTAGTGTTGCTAATCTTCTAGTGAAAATGTTACCAGTCTAGCTGTTATACTAGAGTTATTCCACAAAAACGCTGACGTGGTGCAGTGGGAGTACCTCAACTCCTTCATTATATTATAAATTCCATTGATGGTTTTAAAGCAAGTAAAGTGAAACCTCTATAAATTAATAATGTTGGGACTACATCAAAACGATAATTTTTTTATTAATTTGAAGAGATTATTAATTTATCGAGATACTAATTAAACCAAAAACTCAATTTGGGACTATGAAATTATATTAATTAATAAAGATATTAATCTATCGATTATTAATTTAAAGAGGTTATACTGTATCTCGCTTACAAAGAAAATATATGAAGCTCTCTGCAAACACCCTATGAGAATTTGTTGACGTTCTAAATTGCTACATGTCCATTAATCATTCATCAACATTCTCTAAATTTTTTTCTAAAAATATTTAACAAAAAGGCATTTAAATATTATTTTCTTATTATTAGTCGGATCTCCAAATTAGTATACTAACTATTAATTTTCTCTTATATTTAAGTGTTTTTAATAAGTATCTAAGAATTAAAATATTTAAAAATATTGAAAAAGATGGAAGAATATTAGAAGTGGTATGAGTGCAGAATATTTTTACCTTGAGATTAAAATCCCTCTCTACTATATGTATTTTTAAGTGACCAATTTATTTTTCTAAACATTTTTTTTTTGCTTTTAGATACCCAATGCAGATTACAACTATTGTGATTACTCTCATCAAGCGCTTTCTTCCTTGTTAAATTAGTATGTATTTATGTATGAATGTAAAAGCCAATTTTCACACAGGTTGAATTGGTCAAATAAAAAGGTCCAATATACTTTTTGTAAACAAGTCAGTATATTATTCTCTGGCAGCTCATATGAGCTTTTTTTCTTTGAAACACGCTCATATGAGCTAATTATCATTTCCTTTTACAAGTTAAAATCTGAATGAATGTGTTACATCTCAAAATATGTTTTAGTTATGAGTGGGACTTTGTCTATTAACTAATAAAACTGAGCCAGAGATAGTTTACGTGTATATATATAATATATTCCCCACATAGTATATGTTCTTTTCCAATTTATTTCTGTATATAAATGTTCCTTTCTTTAGAACGAAAAGAAAATGCCAGGAAAAGCAATCCATGCATATAAATAATATGAATATGATATTATAGTAAATTAAATGCAACCGAACGACAACCATAACTACATAACATGTAAAACAAAATGTTTTAATTAAAATCACCATAATGTAAATGAAATTAACTCTCCTATAAGCGTATATAAATTTTCGTACGTACAAATACAACTTTTTTTTTGTTGAAGATATGTACAAATACAACTTATTATCGTAAGACATTTTCCATGTCCAATATATGGTCCTATCGACCAACAATGATCTCATCCGATGTAGATCATGATTTCACAAATAATGTCGTGCAAAAAAGAGCCATTTACCGTTCAATTCCAGCCGCAGCAGCGTCAACAATACTTCTCATCACATTCACTTGTGTCTGAAGTGAAACAATGTAATCTAACGTTTCTTGAATCAACAAGACATTATTGCTCATAAACTCTCCACCAGGGACAGCGTTTCTTAACCCTTGAGTCTTTCTCTTGACGAGCTTCTTTGCTTTTGCTGCGACCTCTTCCATCGCTGATCTCGACTTCCTCCTCATCAAGATCTTCTTGCTTCTTCTCACGATCTTTCTATGACACATAACTTTAGGTAACTTTTTGTTGATTAACGTTTCCTCTTTGATGCCAGAGAGCATTTGACGTACGAGGAAATTGTCCTCGGAGGCGGTTTTCTGGATTAGGGCTCGGCTCCAACATGTTGTTCCTTTTCTTAGAGACGCCATTGCAACGTCTGCAGAGAGCTTTATTGCTCTCTTTCGCTCGGAGACGCTCGTGTTGTCTATCGAAGGACGGAATATCTGAAGACCCATTTGCCATTTCTTTAGGAATTCTTTATTCATTGAGCTCGTAGGTTGCATCCTGAATCCGAATCAAGTAGAAATACTCAACATTCTGAACAATTCTCTTTTAAGATGTAAATAAATGCTAAGAAAGTAACAATTCACGTTGCTTTTACACATAAACAGGTTTATACTAGAACATAGGCAAGATAATCACTCGCTTTTTTCATCACGATTTATGCGGCAATTTTAGTTTTAGTTGTGTGTAAAATATTATGAAAAAGTTATATGAAAAATAAAAACAGAAACTTTTATTTGAGAGTATGAAATTATGGGTTTTGAAAAAATGTCAGACCGACACTACACATAAGAGTAAACATCAACGAGTTGGGAGACATGTAATAAACATAAAATCATAATCAAACTGGCCGTATATATCCTGTTTAGGGATCCTTATCATGACGAAAAGAGCAATTACCCTTTTTGTAGAATATTTCTTCTTCTTTTGTTGAGCGTAAGATTGCCAAGAAGAAAGGTCAGCTCACGAATTAGTGAAATCGACAAGAGAGAGACAGAGATGTAAGAGAGAGAGAAAGGAGAAGAAGATGCTCCAATTTTATTTGTTTCAAAACGAGAGGGAAAATGGTGGGGGCAATATGAGATACGAGAAGCACATGCATGCACATGCTATTGTATGGCCCCACTTACCCTTTTGTATATTACCCTACAATTTAGGAAACCTTTCTCGAATATTATTTGTTTCCGCCGAATTTTTTTTTTTTTTTTGATAATAATTCCGCCGAAAATTTGTAATGATGATATATATGTTTATGATGTTACAAAAGTGTATTTTTAGGAATGTTAAATCTATTAATCAAGAAAATGATATATATGTTTAGGATGTTATAGATGCGTATTTTAGAAATGTTAAATCTTTTTGTAACACAGAAATGTTAAATCTATTAATCAAGAAAAAAATGATTTATGGACAATGTCAATGCACCAATAGAATACATAAAATGGTAATTTGAAAAAAAAATTAACTGTAAATTAGTTACCAAACCAATGTTGGAGAAGAGAAAGTTGAGAAACAGTAGATTCTCATGATACTGAAGTGATATATACCACCATTATGCATATCGAATTTTAATCATGTAGTCATGTGTGCATTTTATGCGTAAGTTCGTTTCGTGTATTGTTTCTTTTCTTGCGATCAGTGACAATTACATTTATCTCACACTACAGGAAAATTGACATTTAAATCATCAACTATTTGAAATCAGCAAATTTAATATTTAACTATTAGTTGCATAATTTAATTTTCAGTTAATAGTTAACCTGGCAAATTGATGACTAAAAATGTCAACCGCCAAGTTATAAATTATTTTTGTTAGTTTTATATCAATTATATTTGCTATTAAATATGGAAAACTCGAAATCTCTAAATTCAAATTTTAATTTTGAGTAAAATCGATTTCCGACGACAACAAAAATGATTTTTCAGTGATAAGGGAAACAATTCAGTCCAAGTATCACCGGAAATCACTCTTCTTGTTACCGAAAATTATTTTCACTCAACTAGAGTTTAATTTAGAGTTTCGAGTTTTTAGATTTAATGCCGAGGATAATTGATATATAAATTAATAAGAATCATTTACGATTTAACATTTAGCTTTTTCAGTCACTAATTTACCAAAACAACTATCAGTTAGAGAACAAAATCGTGTAAATAATAGTTCGATATTAAATTTGCTGATATAAAATAGTCGAAGATTTAAATGTCCATTCTCCCCTCCAATATCTATTTCTATATACATGAATGCAATGTACGTTCACATATGAACATATTTCTATCTGAGAAGCTGATCAATCAGCGCAGTCACCACACAAGTGATACAAGCTTTCAAAATTTTTGATTTGTGAAAGTTTAATTTCTTATTAAAACATGATACTTCAAAAATTATCTCAAGTTTTGATTTAAATATTAAAGAACGTAAAATGTTATACGAATGTGGTAAAAATAAATAAATAAATAAATAATATACATGTGTGTGCGTGCGTGAGTGTAGTTGTCCAATTTTGTAGATTCACGTTAGCTAAATAGTCTGTTTGTAAATTAATAGGTCCTTCCATCATAATAATAAAAACTAGAAAGAAAATGTGCAAATAAATATAATGTTAGTTTTTATTATCTCAGCAAATCTATTGCTACAAAACCAGCTTTTATTATAACTGATTAGATAAAGATTCATGCTTAATTGTAAATGATTCACATAGTAAAAACTATCTCATCTGTTTCATTTTAATTTTGGTCTTAGATATATGCACACATATTAAAAATATATTTAATTATATTTATTTCCAAAATAAAATATTGTTATCTATACACCTAATCATATTTTAACTAATAAAAAATAATTAAAAATATTGTTAATAAATTTTGCATCGAAATTCTAAAATATTATTTATTTTAAATTAATTATTATTCATTTTAAAACAACAACTAACTAAAACGAAAAGAGTAATTGTTCTAGTGATTACTGATTAGTGACACCGACCAATATTATTTATCGAGACTAATTATAGATCAATAATATAAAAGTGAATTTGAAAACTAATCAAATCATTCAATGGTGGTTTAGTGGTAGATTAGCTTTTGCTTGTTAAACAATTTAGGTTTGAAGATATCCATTACATTTTATTATGTGACAATGTGAATTTCTATTGTTTACTGTCCATTTAAATATCTGAAAAAAATTATGTTTATTAAGTGCATTTCCTTTAAAGATTAACTAAATTTTGGCCCGCACGCTCATGCGGATGTATTTGTTTATAAAATGTGTTGTTATTTGTTTTTATAAAATTGGACAAAAACATGAATCTAAAAAATCGAACCGATCCGGATCCAAAAAGAAGTACCAACCCGAACCAAAATTGATTAAATATCCAAATTATTCAATATTTTGGTATTTAGATAACTGAAACTGATTCCGATCGCCGAATATTTCTGATATCCGAATATATTTGTAAAATATTTATATACTTATATATATTATTTTAGATTTAATGTATATAAAACATACAAAATATATATGATACTTTTAAGTTGGTTTAAATAACTGAAAATATATATAAATAGTCAGATGTAAATATTTAAAATAGTTAAAGTATACTCAAAACACCAAAAATATTTAAAATAATTATTGATTATCTATCCAAATATTTAAATCAAACCAATTTATATATTAAGTTTAAATATTCTGATAGATATTATTCAAATTTATATGTAATTTATATTCCAAATCATCCAGTGGTGGTTTAGTGGTAGATAAGCTTCGGCTTGTTAAACAATTTAGGTTTGAAGATATCCATTACATTTTATTATGTGACAACATGAATTTCTATTGTTTACTGTCTATTTAAATATCTGAAAAAATCTGTCTATTAAGTGTATTTATTTTTTGAAAAGTCTATTAAGTGTATTTCCTTTAAAGATTAATATGAATTTTTATAGATCTAAAATATCTTTATGTTAATAAAAAAGAGTTTGAAAAGTTTATGCTAAATCATTCACAAGCCATAATTATACAGTAAATTATTTATTTTATCTTCTTGCTAGTAGTAAATATAAAACGCAATTATAGATTAACTATATCTTTTGTAAAAATATTTTTTTATTATTGTTCAATTCCGATCTAATTATCTAGATCATTTTAAATTTTAGTGCTAGAATTGCATTTTGATATCCTAAAGAGAAATTTGATTAAAAAAAATATATCATAAAGAGAAATAGATGTTCTTGATATGACTTTGTGTACACATACAACAAATAACATCAATGGTTTTAGTGGTGAAAACGTGGTGATCCGCAAACTTTGGGAAAGCCTGTTTCCAGAAGAAAAGAGAAAAAATGCAACAATAGTTCAATTTATCGAAGATATATATAGGTAGATAATTGAATTTTATTATTTGGAAATATTAAAAACAAAATTATGATATTGACAGACGACGATGTACAATATTGAACATGAATGACACTGATAAATGTGTTACAGTATTGCACATGAATGATACTGATAGTGATAGATGTGTTATATAAAACCACTTGAAAAAAAACAAAATGATAAATTTTTTTTTTGTCGGGTAATAATTTTCTCTAACAAAATACATCGAACATGGATCCTCTGGTGCGAGACTTTCGTATCCAATGGACCTCCGTAATTTACGGGAATCTCTACAATCATTCTCCGAACTCTACACGCCCGCAATCTCATGTTGTCGTCACCGTATCTGATTTATTTGATAATTTTTTTCACAAAAGTGATTTGTGCCCTTAATTTCTATTCGTTACTAGGCCTATTCGTTACAATAAATTCACCAATATTCAAATATAGAAACACATTAAATGGCATCGTTAAGTTAATGGGAAGATGATCCTAAACGCACGCGTCCACTGGAAGCGCATGTGCACACATGGAGGGACCCTTGTCCATCAGGAATGCGGGAACCACTCATTCACTTTTATGTTGTGATTTCAACGGAGGATCCCAGCTTCTTCTCCTTGCCTCAGATAAATAGAGTTAGACAAAATATCGATATTAATATGCAATATTTGTAAAATGAAAAATCACAAATACAGATATTTTTAATATGTATATACATATTTATTGAATTATATATAAGTTATGTAAATATTAAATTGTATATAAATTTTATCATATTTTTATTTAGTAAATTTACTAAATTATTTATTATAATTTTTTAAAAAGTAAATACATTTTTTATTTTGTAGTAAAATATCATCATTTCCTATTATTTTCTAATTTTTGATTTATTAATATGCATTTATACATATATTTAAAGAATTATATATAATTTATATAAATATTATATTTTATCAAAATTTTATCATATTTTTATTCACTAAATTTATTAAAGTATTCAATATAATTTATTAAAAAGTAAATAGAATTGATTTTTGTAAGAAAATATTATTATTTTATAATATTTTTGGAATTTTATTTATTTTTATTTTTATAGATCAAATAAGATATCCGATTAAAAACCTAAAAAATACTGATATCTGGAACACTAAATATCTATATGACTACGAATCAAATCGGATCGAATAATTAATTATTTAGACTAAACATATCGGATCACGAATACCTCCTTGATCCAAAGATTCTATTCGTACCTACCTCTACTCATAAGGACGGTTGTGATTCGAAATTTTGCATCTTGTTGAACTCCTGCAATTACAAACATGAAGCTTGATGGAAAATTTGCTTAAAATTATTTGCAAATTAGTCCAAAAAGTATGTGTTTGCAAGTTTATAAGGGAAAGAGAGGTCTTTATTATGATTTAGTGAGCTGCTTAATCTACATTACATTAACCAAGTTGATTTGTAAAATACATCAACAAGCTTGTTAGTTATTTGGCGGACCGTTCGGGGCAGACGTAGGTGTTCGGATACAGGTCAGGTGCACCCACTGTTTTTTCATTTTTTCTTAAATAAGCTATGTTAATTTGATAAAGCTATTTAGTGAACAAGTAACAAAGGTGCTCTCAATTCAAATTTTGTTGGTTCCTTTGTGTTGTGTCCGCAATTAAAAAAACTTCTAGATCCACCATTAGACAGACTAAAATTTGTTTCTTGATGTATGTATTGGGGACATCTTTCGAAAATTAGAAAATTATCTTAAACAATAAAAAAGGGATACCAAAAAAATAGATCAATTCCCTTATCATCAACTAAGTTTAAATTTAAAGTCCATCTAACTTAATAATATAATATTTGAGTTTTATCCTCACAATTCAATCCAATCTATTATCGATATAATCAAAATCGGTCTATTTCAGACATTTCAAAATTAATAGTAAAAAGTCATCATGTCAAATGAGTGTATATTAGGGACATTGTCTCACGAGTTTAAATGATTTTATTTAATATATATCAGTAATTTGTTTTAAATTGAAAGCTTATCTATTTGATAAATTGAATGTTTTTTGTGCTAAATCAAACAAGTGATGGAACCAATTAAGTTTCGGTGTGAGTGATTTGGAGAGGATGGAAGTATTTTCAATATTGTAAGATAATTTAAGCGATAACTATTTTTTTCGCTGAAATTGATCTGATCTACTATTTACGATCTCAATTCTAATCATATTCATAGGTAGCCATGCAGTGCTGTGCCTAGGATATTAAGAGCCTGAAGCAAAACAAGTTGTCAATTTCACTTCAAATAATAGTAGCATTTCACTCTTTTAATGTAAGAGAAAATTCTATATAAATAAGACATTTCTTTAATGCCTCAAAATTTATATATCATAAGAACACCGTGAGGCCATGTGAAATAATTTAAAGTTAGAAGCAGTAGAACGTAACTGGCTGAATAGCGAGTGGATTAGCTTCAGTTTCATGATACATACTACGAATCTACGACTGACATATACAGGCCAAAAGTAAAACTCTTGATGAACCCTCAGAAAGTTTAGTATTCTACCGTGAATTGCGGGTTCACTTAGAGCTTTTCTTCCTCTAGGACTTAGAAGAACAAAGAAATTAGGAGAATATATAATAATTGGATTATGCTTTTTGTATAATCTAAAATCAACAAACATAATCTCCTTTTAATGATATGGTTGTCCCCTCAAACGAAGGGAAATATTAATTATAATTAGTCGCTTCTGCCGTACTCTTCCAAGGACAAAAGTAAAAATTCTCCTCCCCTAATTACTTAACTTAGTTGTTTATCGGAGAAGTTTGAAAACGTCAAAAAACTTAATCCTCCTATATAAGACTCATCAGCCTGATGAAGATGGGTAAGACTTTACTAGAAGCGGAACAAACAAATAATGTTAAACATGTTAACAAACACGTATCTAGAGCAGACTTTAACACAAAAAATAGAGAAGAGGGTGTCTCCATTTTCAAATCTTTTTTTTGTTTTGCTAAAAATCTCCATTTACTATCTTCTAGTCAACAAAGGTTGACTTTGGGTCGTTTGCTCGTTCCATAGTTGGTAAATTGTGTTAATAATGATATCCCGCCTTGAACATATTGTACTTATTGATTATATTGTAATATTAATACAACCATAAGCCGAAATCATATGAGAGAGAGATGATATAATCCTGTAATCAAGGCTTCATACCTCATAAGTGCCCCAAGGCTTCATACCTCATAAGTGCCCTTTCACATGTGTATTTTAATATGATTTTGACAATAATAAAAGTAAATAGTAAATAGCTACCTTGTTTTGCTTCAGGCTAATCAGATTTTCCCATGCATTTGAGAAGGTTGGATCTTAATTTAGTAACTCATATATTCGCTGACCCGTTGGTAATACATATAATCATTATCAGGGGCGGACCCAAGAATAAATATGACTGGGGTCAAAAAAATAATAAAAGTGTCACCGGGGTAATGGAACCCTGGTTTTAGCGGGAACACATACCAAATTTTACCAACTCTACTACTAACTTTCTTACAATTTCCTATACTAAAGCAACATTTTATCAATTTTGTGGTGTCAATTGATCTTATTACCTATATTGTGGGTCCGCCCTGTAGGTTATAATGCTTTAGTTTTCGAGTTTAAGATCAGGTTAAAATTCAAAATCCTCTATGCAGTCGATTTAAGATAACAGTTTTCCATATATAAATATTTTGGCTTCGAGTTAATTAGGAGAAAACATAAATTCCCTATATGTTAAAAGAAAATTATTTGTCATTAATGCATTCACACTATCTTTAACACATGACAGTTTCACATCAATTTCAAGTTAAATATACAGAGACGTGTTGGTCTTACGATCATTTGTCAATTAATATGTTTATACACTAATTTTTTACCACAAAATTTAATGTGTTTACACAATATTTTTTTAATCAACTCATTTTTAATTCCTACATTTTTAACCTTTGTATTATTGAATTGAAATTCTTTATGTACAACTATTGAATAATATCATTTTAAAAGAAAGAAATACAAAGTTATCAAAATTCGCATCAACTAAAATAATGGAATGGAATGTTCTTAGAAATTGAAAGGTTCCTATCTTGCCGAACTTGGTCATGGTTAAGGTTTTGTAAACGAAGCAATAAATAATTGTGATAGGTTATGAATTAAGGAAATTGAGGTAAAAAACACCACACACAAGTCGGATCTTTAGTTTAGTAAAGTATCAATTTTCTTTACGAAGTTTTCATATCATACCAAGAATTAGAAAAATAATCAGATTGCTTAAAAAATCAGAAATCAGAAATTAGAAAAGCTTTAAAAAGAAAGACAATTTGTGAAATTGATTGAATAACAAAATTCAGGTGCCAAGTGAAGACATCAAATTATTTTACAGGCAACTCTAACACCTTTCACTCGATTGTATCATGTTTTTATTATATTTACCAAGATTTTTTTATAAGAAAATATACGTTATTGGTTATAGACTACGTCAATACATTCCTACCAATACTGACACGACGTCCAACCATTTTTATTGGTATTCTTAATATATACTCCAATAATTATATATGTTAAATATGCCAAGAATATTTTTTACATTTATTTTATTTTTCTTTATATTAGTAGAAGAAAGTAAGTATGGATAAAATATCTGGATCCGAAGAGCCAAACCGAACTAGATTTGAAAGTAATATTAAGTACAAACTAAAAATGATTAAACACTCAGATGGATCTAAATTTTAATATCCAGATAACCGTACTCGAATCTAATACAAATTAAAATATTTTGGATGCCGAAATATCTAAATCACAATTATATACTTAAAATTATTGATTATTTTTAGTTTTACATTTATTAGATATTCAAAATATGAAAATATCTAAAAATAATCAGCATAGTCACAAGAAAATGTTTAAAATACTGATAACATTTATTTTTTCTCCATCTAAATATTTAAATTGGACTAATTTTTATGTACATTTAAATACTTACTCTTACATTATTCAAATTTTTATGTTTGATATAATTTATTTTCAGGTTTTGAGGACTTAAGTATATTTGGATTTTTTGTTGAAAATACATAATTAAAATGAGTATCTGAACTCGAATCCAAACCAAATCAACAATGATTCTAACCAAATATAAACCAAAATTTATAAATATCCGAATAAGATTTAAATTTCTAACTCTAAAAATTTAAAATCCTAATAAATCAACTGAATCCGAACGGATATATAAAATATCTATCCCTAAAAAGGCTATATTACAAATCTCTTAGTATTACATATAATAAATAATTTAATAAACATGCGCACAGCGCATATTACTACCCAGTTTAGAGTTATATAAGCTAGTCGACCAAATTGAATTGTTTCAACTTGGAGCTTAATTTATAAGGAAACTGTTACTATGAGCTTTTAAGGATCACAACACGTGGTATCTTGGTTTGTTTGTTCTTGTTGTTCTCTAAGAGCATCTCCAATGCAAAACTAAATTTTTCTTTAAAATGGAGTAAAAAAGAATATGAAGTAAAAATGTTCCAACTTTATTCTATTTTTCACTCTATAATGGAGTAATGAACAAAAAAAAATTTACTCCATTTATAAAGTAATTTTTATTATGGAGTGAGATATGAAGTTGGGTTGAAGCATTTCTTACTTTATATTCTCTTTTACTCCATTTTAGAGTAAAAATGGAATGAGGATAGAAATGCCCTAAGAGGATGTCTAGTGGTATTCTATTTTTCTTTCTAAATGTAAATTATAGAGTAAAAGTTACTTCAATAGTATGTAATATCTTGCATTAAATATAGATAAATGAACAGTTTTATACCAAATATAGATTAATACAGTTTATTTGTTCTATTTTTACGTTGAATTTTTTTCTTTACAAAATCATTTTTGATGTTTAGTACATCATATTTTTGTAATTATGTATTATGAAAAAATTTTAATTTAAAATAAAAGTTAAAGATTGTATAATACATTAGTAATTAAATAGAAAATAATATATTTGGAATACTATATTTTTAGAGTAAAAATAGAGGTAATTAGCCACTAGAATAAAAATCTTCTCTATTTTTAGAGTAAAAAATATAGGAACCATTGAGTGGTCTAACACTCTTTAGTCTTTTTGTCTCACATTTCAGGTAAACTTCATTAAAAAAAAAAAATCATTACTCTTCTTTTGGGGTGACGTTTCTTGTTTTACAAGAAAAATTAACTTTGTTTCAACAATACCCTAGGTTCCAATCTCTGCCTATCACTCAAATCGACAAAATGTGCAGTCGTCACTTTCTTCTTAGAAAAAGATCCAAGTGCTTGGATTCTCCATTCTTACTTCGAGTTTGCGACATGTCTCTACGCTGTACGCACTTTAGTTAATTTTTCGTCTTCTTATTTAGCCGTCAATTAATAAAAATATTAACATAAACCCTAATTTGAAATGCAATTGTTAGGGAGTTATAGCGTCAGCTCTTTCCTTTACGGTCCAAACTTGGTCTATATATAAGAGATGCCCTTTCTTCTCTGCGGTGTTCAACGCTCTCTGTAAATGTGTACAGCCATCGTCCACAATCTTGGCTTCTCTGTTCCTTCAAGAAAATATTTTCAACGGAAGGTAAAAAGTAAATTTTCCTTGATATAAGATTACTACAATCCATATACATCATCTTTGTATTTTTTTGATGTATTCTAGCTTGATTGGAGGATTATGTGTAATAATGGGACTTTACTTGTACTATGAGGTAAATGTGTAAAGCAAATTGAGTAAAAATTAAGTATGTGTGAATAAAATATTAGAAGTCTATTTGGTTGAGTAAAAAAAAATAATCTAATGTAAAATAAATGTTGTAAGTCCATCACATTTTGCAAGTCCATAAGTTGAGTAAAACGTGGAAAAGCCTTTTACTAAGTTGATAACTAAGATAAGTCTATTTGGTGACAAATGGCTTAACCTTAGTAAATTTGGTGACTATTCTAATTTAATGACTAAACTATATAATTTAATGATAAATGGCTAATACTAAATCTCACTTGGTGTCAAACCATGGGACTTAGTAACAAATGTCAAAAATTTGTTTATGACTAAGTTTTGTAAATCTCTCCTATAAATAGATATCTTACCTTATCACTGAAAACACACTCATACACTCTCGCATGCAAGTGAACACTCATAACACACAAAGTTCCAGCAATACCTCTAATCTTTCAAAGTAAGGCTCGAGAGTATAGCGTAGGTGTTATGTACGTAAATTCTGATTTGGGTGATGCAAAACAGTCTCACGTGATTTTATCCTGGGACTCAAAAATTGTATAGAAACCATCTCACCTATGGGAGATTTGTTGAGTTAAGTATGTTAGGAAAGAAATTCCAGATTGAAAATTATGAAAAAAACATGATGACAATGATAATATAAAGAAGTAAAAACGTTTGAAAATCGATATGAAAAAAAACGAAATACATGTTTAGAAAATGATTTACGTGGCATTCTATGAAAAGTTTGCGGTCTCATTTCCCTAAAAATATCATTTAAGATAGCCTCTTGGCAAAATCTGAAAAACGACTATCAAAAATTCAAAAACGCTTTTATGCGATTCAGACTAATGTTAATGCGGCGAATGGTAGTTCAAACAGTGATGATACAACCCAAAACGGGAATGGTCTACTACTTGGAACGTAACCCACAAAAGTTTCAGTTGTGTATAGCAACATAAACGGACTTCAACTCGACAGGCTCAATAGAACTGAACTAAAAAAATTATGGACAATTCTTAAGGATTTTGTCCAAATATGACCAATGAGACGACAACCGTAATTGGGAATAGACATCCATTTGGTCACTTTGTTTATTCATAGTAAAACCAGTAAATACGTTTATAGTTTGTTGAATACTTCCATGAAACTTTGAGTTTTGATATGAAAAAGTCACGGTTAAGAACACAAGCTCAAAGAAGTTTGCAATGAAAAACTACCTAGTCAAAAGAGTTGTGATTCTTCGTGTCTGAGATAAAAACTGCATATGTATGACAAATTTATTTGCATAATAGGTCTATATTTAAACTAAAAAAATTCTAGAAAAAACTATCTCTCATAATCAAATGCTAAGAGCCATATGACTTGTTTGTCAGGCAAGTCAAAATTTGCAAATACATAAAATTCAGTTGACAACCTTATGGATACATAAATTTGCAAGTCACATATAATAAAGGGTAAAATGAAAAGTAGAATAGAATATGATATATTATTGTGTTGTGTTTAATATGAGAATACAAGATACATATATATATCGAAAACATTAACATAATGTTAGAAATAGATAATGCTAACTTTCCTAAACTATTAATGTAAATATGCTAAGAATATCTTGCGATTAGTCTTAAGGGTCTTCGTGGGTTTACACGGGCTTCACAGACTTGGTCCGTAAGATACATATCTTCCGGTCCAACATATCTCTAATACTCCCCCGCACGACAAACGTGGGATGCAACACGCAAATCTGCAATCACAAAGCAGACCACGTATGTTGTGGACACTATGTCGAGAAAAACAAATCAGTAGATTCCTTCGGGAATAAACTTCAACTTAGACAAGGAGGATGAAAACTTCAGTTCTTCTTTGGTCTTGACAATGAGAATACATCCCGTGGACGTAACTGCAGTTCCACAAACAATCGTCCTTAACTTGAACAGTCTGTAACTTAGACTAAAACAGATCTAAAAACATGAGCGTTCAACTAGAACTCCCCCGTAATGGTTAAACTAAAACCATAAATCCCAAACTATGGAACAATAAAAAACATCTTAAGAAATTCTAAACTATAGAAAATCTTAGATAATAATAACCCATGTGAAACCACAAACCCTTATTATTAATAAAACCCTCTCGATTCTCTTGCACCAACAACACTAACTCATATATTAAAACCAGACCATTGATAAAAGAAAGCCTCACGTCTAACGTACCCAACCACTAACTTTTTTTTTAACTTAATAATAATAGAATAGAAAAACAAACCCTAATAACTTATGTTAAAACATACACACGTGAACTTTAAGACAAAATTCACGTAAATCAACATTGTCGTCGTCTGGATCATCTTCACCGTCTTCATCGTCAACACCACCGATGAACACCATCAAAGCTTTAAAGCGGAAGTTTTAATTTCGATCCCAAAAAAAATCGCATGCTCTGATACCATAAAAAGTAGAATAGAATATGATATATTATTGTGTTGTGTTTAATATGAGAATACAAGATACATATATATATATCGAAAACATTAACATAATGTTAGAAATAGATAATGCTAACTTTCCTAAACTATTAATGTAAATATGCTAAGAATATCTTGCGATTAACTTGATCTTCAAGTCTTTCCTTTTAGTTTTAAGGGTCTTCATGGGTTTCACGGGCTTCACAGACTTGGTCCGTAAGATACATATCTTCCGGTCCAACATATCTCTAATATAAAAAAACCATACACATGGGTAATGTACATTTGTACAAATATCGAAAAGTGTGGAGGTACTTAACAAAAATTAAAGTACTAACTCCTAAAAATATGAGGATGCTAAGAAAAAAATTATATAACTACCTCCTATAAATGTCAAAATTAAACCTCAAAAACTATGATCTCATAAATTCAGTTGACAACCTTATGGATATTTACCGAAGGTTTATAATGAGATTAAGTTTTGAAATCATCGAAGGGAATGAATTTATTGCCTACAAAAAATGATGTTTGATGGAAACCCAACCAACCGTGATTAGAAATCCCAAGAAGTTGGTTTAAAGAGACAACTAAATTAAAAAAAAAATTGATAAAATCACTGAAACATACCTCATATCCCAAATGATAATCAGTGTTCCTGTAGAATTAAGGTTAACATTGGGTTTTAATGAGATAAGACCATGACTTTCATATACATGTATATAAAGTATTACAAGGTACTTTGTTGTGTAATGAAAGGTTCACATGGCAATCACCTAGTAAGTGTGAAATGAGACCATTTATAGGAGGATGCAATTTAGGCTATATCCTCCAACTTCATTAATGAAAAGTTCCTGGCCAAAACGAACCCAATATGAGAAACATTAACTCTACGAAAAATACAGTTGTGTTATATCTGTTGTCTCGATTTTAATACTTTCGGGGGGAGGAGGGGGTGTGTGTTCAAGACATCATGTCACCACCAGAAAAATAAATCCGGCATACTAACAATAAGTAGTTCAAAGCTGGAAAATGTTACTACGTACAGTTAGTTTTTTGCTTATACTCTTGAAAAGGTCAGTATGTCTCGTCTTAGTTAAAAGTGTAGGCAGTCGAGTCTGCATGTTTTTAGATTATTTCTATTTATGCAGAGGATTGTTGGAACTATTTTTATAAGACTATTGGGTTGAGTAAAAACTAAGTATGTGTGAATAGAATTTTACAAGGCTGTTGGGCTGAGTAAAAGAAAGTCCATCACATTTTGTAAGCTCACGGGCTGAGTAAAATAGTAGAAAAGTCATTTACTAAGTTGGTGACTAAGATAAGTGTATTTGATAACAAATGACTTAAGCTAAGGAAATTTGGTGACTAATTTAACTTAGTGACTAAGCTATGCGATTTGGTGACAAATGTCCAATACTAAAGCTCACTTGGTAACAAACCATAGAGATTTAGTAACAAATGTCAAAAGCTTAAGTAAACTCAATAACACAAAGTTAAAAGTTGCTTATGACTAATCTTTGTGAATCTCTCCTATAAATAAACACTTACCTCTCCATTGGAAACAAACTCATACACTTTCACATACAAGGGAACATTCATAACATACAAAGTTCCATCAATACTTCTAGTCTTTCAAAGTAAATCTCGAGACTATAGCGTAATTATTATGTTCGTAGATTCTATTTTGGGTGAGAAAAAACAATCTCACGTGGTTTTATCGTGGGACGTAAAAATCGTATAGAAATCATTTCATCTATGAACGATTTATTGAGGTAATAAAAGTGATCAAATCACAATTCAATACATATATTTCTTCATATTGATTTTCAAACGTTTTTACTTTTTATATTATCATTTTCATCACGTTTTGTTTCGTAATTTTCTATCTAGATTCTCGCTTCTAACAAAATATTCGAAATGAAAATTCTTCTAGCACAACAAACTCTGACAGAGATTTGAATAAGCCCTTCTGTGCTAACACAGATCAACAGAACAACTCCAAACACAGCAAAATTATACTAGTTCAAGATTTGTTCTTCTGTTTTTCAATTTTAAAATATGTTCGCTCGTTGTTAAGAGCTGTCTTGTTAAGATGATCAGATTTAGTGTACTAAGATCTCTGGTTTAATTTAAGCTTGGGAAAAAGAAATGTTAAGGTGTCAAATGGTGTCAACTGATATAAACTTTAGAAAATATGATAAAAAAATCTACACTAACCAAAAAAATCCCAAATGTTCTTGAATTTTCTATAGATTTTCAAGTTGCCACATATATGATTGGTTTAACAATTAGTGGTACTCAAACAAATAACACCATTTAGTGTTTTACGATACATATATCTTAAACTTTTATATTTTAATATTTTCAAAATATTGTTAGCTACAAATATATATATACTTTGCAGAGATTAGAGAAAATTTGATGTTTTAACAATTATATATGGTATACATTTGGAAATTTTAGTTCCAAGCACCAACTTCTATCAAGAAAATTTTAGCGAAAAAAAAAACTTCTATCAAGAAATCAGACGAGTCGCTTTAAGCTACTACAAAAATCGGACGATCATTTTGTATAATTATAAATCTTTTTTTTTTGAGAAAGGGCTTGTATAATTATATTTCTGAATAATTTGAATTTTAACACGATCTAACACACAAGGTAAAAGATCTGAAATGGCTTACTAGTCTTTCTTAAAGGATTTGGTCGCTCCAAAAAACAATAGATGACACGATGTATAGTCATGTAGAATACATCCAACTTCGAGAAAAAGACCACAGGAAATTTGAAAACGCTATACGACAACACAAGTACGTGGTCGCCAACCGAGTCGTTTTGGTTTCTTTTAGCATATGTAGTGTATTATTGAAATGGTTAACATTAGTTTATATTAACAAGATCGTCATAAGAGTACTTACTTGTCTATATAACATGAGATGATTCGGTTTTGTGAACACGTAAACGTTAGTATATATATCAAGAACGTCATAACAATATAGTCTACTACTACACTTGACATAAACAGACAAAGAGAACCGAGAGAGAGAAATAGCAATATTCAAGAGGAGATGGGGAAGTTCGAGGACTACAAGCCAGCAATGGCCATGATCGGGATTCAGATGTGTTACGCAGGAGTGACTCTTTCTGCAAGAGCTACTATGGTTAATGGGTTAAGTCCTCGTGTTTTTATCCTCTACAGGCAAGCCTTTGCGACCATTTTCATCTTCCCGTTTCTCTACTTCTCAAGGTAATTTAGATCACATCTATCTCTTTCTCTCTCAGTATATGCGATATGGCTAACAAAGAACTAACCTAGTAACTAAAACTCTTAAATCACATAGTAGAAAGTTTAAAGGGTCATGGGTTCAATTCCCGTTAGAAGGAATCTGCTCTTCTAAGAAGAAGATGTACGAGTACGATCCAGAACCTTATATGGTCATTAGACATTTTTTAAATATGATTTGGTAATTACTAATTAGTTTTTGGTAATTCTTGTTTTTAATACTTTTTCTATGGACTGTAGGGGAAAACCGAAGATATCTTCACTGGATCTCAAGAGCTTTTCTTTAATTTTCTTGGTCTCGCTTGTAGGGTAAGTATATGTGTTACATTTTGAAATATTTTACTAATTTTTTTATTTCCTAGCAACTCTAGTGCTTATAGAATCTTTGACCATTTTGCTATATTTTTGCAGCATTACAATCAATCAAAACCTGTATCTTGAAGGTCTTTACTTAGCTTCATCGGCAATGGGAAGTGCCGTGGGTAACATCATCCCTGCGATCACCTTCCTCATCTCATTTCTCGCAGGGTACATATACATATATTAATATGAAAACTTTGAACAACAAGATTCATGATGTGCAAACTAAAGTATTACTGATCTTTAGATACGAGAAAGTGAATCTCCGGGATAAAAGAGGCCTAGCAAAGATAGCAGGGACGATCCTCTGTGTAGCAGGAGCGACTTCCATGACCCTGCTTCGTGGACCTAAGATTCTCAACTCAGAATCTGCTTTACCAGTGGCCAATGCAGTATTAGGAGATATGAAAGATCAGAACAAGTGGCTGTTTGGTTGTTTGTTCTTGTTCTCTAGCACTCTTTGCTGGTCCTTTTGGCTTACACTTCAGGTAATATTCTACTTCATTAAGCAAATCAAATGTAATAACCTTTTTTGTTAGATGACTTGCTTTACAAGTAATGTAAACTTTGTTTGAATAAAACCCTAGGTTCCAATCTCTGCCTATTACCCAGATCACCTCTCTTTATCAGCTTGGATGTGTTTATTCGGAACAATACAATGTGCAGTGGTCACTTTCTTCCTTGAAAAGGACCCGAACGCTTGGATTCTCCATTCATACTCCGAGTTTGCAACCTGTCTTTACGCAGTAAGCGCATATATAAAACACTCTCATGTTGTCACATTCATTGTATAAATGGTTTTTTTTGTTTGAATAATTCTTTTTATTTTTTTAAAAACACTCCTCTGTAATCCAAAGATTAGTGTAAATCTTAATCTTGAAATGTGTTTGTTAGGGAGTTGGGGCGTCAGCACTTTCGTTTACGGTCCAAGCTTGGGCTATATCAAAGAGAGGTCCTGTTTTCTCTGCGTTGTTTAATCCTCTCTGCACAGTCATCGTTACAATCTTGGCTGCTCTGTTCTTCCAAGAAGAGATTTACATTGGAAGGTAAGAAAATATCCTTTTTAATCGTAAGAGAATTATAATCCATAAACATAATCTGTTTCATCATTTTTGATCTTTTGGAATAGTTTAATCGGAGGATTAGGTGTAATTATGGGACTTTACATTGTGCTTTGGGGTAAAGCAAAAGATGTCATGATGAATCAAGAACAAAGAGACAGTGAAAATGACTCAGAAGTGAAGATTCTTAACGAAGATTTTTCAAACACAACTAACTGTAACAGAGATCTTGAGGATCCCCTTCTGTCAAAATAGATATCAACTGAAGAAATCAAAACACAGCAACCACTAAACAGTCTAAACTGATTCAAGAATATTTCATTCTTCTATTTTCAGAATTTTAAAAAGATGTTCTGCTATAGTAAAAAAGAAAAAAGTAAAATGATTTATTAATGAAATATCGAAGTCCAGTCTAAATAATAAGCACACTATGATATAATAATTGCCCCAACAGGAGAAAATCAAGAATTGTAGATCCGTTTAGAACAAAGTAATGATACTCGTTTATGGAAAGCAGGGGATGACTTATTCAAAGCAGAGTTCAGCTTTAAGTCGACCTTGAGTTTAACTTGGACCGTTCATACACAAGTTGATTGGCATAACGGTGTCTAGTTCCCTTTCAACGCCCTGAAATATTCATTCACAGCATGGATTTCTGTCTAGAACAGGCGACAGAATCGCACATTGGGACTTGGCCTCGCCGATAACCTGTTGTCTTTTTGTCCTGAGCCGCTCGAAACTCGAAACCACATATTCTATGAATGCCGATTCCTGGAAGAGATATGAAGGAATCTAACTCAGAACTTGCTGTCTTAGCAATAAACAAATGAGACAGAAGGTTCATTTTGTTCCTCCTCCGATATGTGTTTTAGGCACTTATCTACCATTTGGAATGAAAGGTATGGGAGAAGGATGGTGACTAAACTCCCCTTCAGTGTTGATTAAATGCATCGACAAGGTCGTTCACAATAGGATCTCCAATATCAGATTGATAGATGTTCGAAAGCATACAAGGACCATGGAGACGTAGTTTTTTATAGATGATTCTTTAGTTTTAGTTTAATTGTGTTCTTTTCTTTTCAAACAAGTTCAGATAGAGTTAAATTCATTGTACAAAATTTTTTTGAATTAAAATTAACATTGTTTCAAAAAAACAAACATAATGGCGACAATTATGTTTGTATGAATTCCATATGTATATGTATTAGCTTATTATTATTTCAAATTAACACTTACAAATAGTTCCAAATAAAATAAAAATCGAAGAAGACTTATTTTGATCATTTGAATTAATATAAATAACACAGTTATATAAAAATTACATTTTATACAAGACATAAATTTAGGTGGTCATTTAGGACCGATAATATTTACAAATCATTAAAAGTATAAATTCTTCTCTGATTGACAGTTTTTTTCTTCAATCTACAGAAAATAACTAAACTATACTTTTTAAGGTTTCCAATCAAAACACCAATCAAGTCTATTATCTCTTTTCTTTTTGAAAGAATTTTAAATTTATTCAAATCAAAAAAACATTTTTACAGCCAAAAACTGCTACTTTGATTCTTACATAATACTCCAATCTAAGAAAGAAATAAAATACAACCTCCAAAAAACTCCAAAAACTTCAAAAGAAAACACCATCTTCCTCAAAACCACCATCTTCCTCAAACTCCTACTAGGATCCAAGCTTCACCACATGCTCACTCAGCTCTCACTCCTACTGAGCACCTAGCACTCACTCCTACTAGGATTTATCTTCCTCTTCCAAACCATACTTCTATCGCCCTTTCATACTTTGCTCCATCTCTTTTTCTTAAAGATGTTACTCTGTTTCTCACTAGCTTATCCAGTCTAGCAACTATGCAACCCGGCGGCTGACTAGCCTCTCCAACTCTTCTCGTGTTTCTTTCTAACCATAACATGTGAATTATAGCTTGGAAACTGTATCTTAATAGGAAGGTCACATGCTTCTCTCGCCTTCCATCTACCACCGCTTTCAATACTCTGTCCCATTGATATAAGCAAACATCTCCCATCAAGTTACCAATCACATTGCTCCACACTTCTCTTGAGTAAGCACACTCAAAATAAATGTGATTCCTCGTTTCCATCTCTTCTTTACAAAGCCAGCAGGTTGTAATAGCGATAGGATTCTAATTAAGAACTCTATCTCCTGTTGCTAACATGTTACGAGTAGCAAGCCATGCAAGAAAAGCAAACTTCGGAGTTGCTTCAGAGAACCAGATACCTTTGTTCCATGTAACCTTTGGGGAGTGACTTCTCACGAGGTTCCAAGTTTGAGAAGTAACAAACTCCGACTTGAAATCCCCATTCTCTTTCTTCCATAGACACACATCTTCTAGATTATTCATTCCCCTGTTTCTCAGATTAATAACCTCCTGCTCAATCTGCCGAAACACAGGAACTCTGTGTAATCTGCTTCTGTCCATCTGAACCGCCCTCTCCACTGTGGTGTGCAGTGGGATACCAAGAGCTATGCAACCTCCTTCTCCTGTTAGCTCAATCAGGTCCATTATCTCGTCTTTTACGACAAATTGGTTTTTCCTTCCCATTACCTACGACCTCCCAAATACATATTCTGCATGGTATTCCTAGATCATTATTGTCTCTGTTCACTGTAAATATATTAAACTCATGAGATCCACCGTTATGCCAAGAAAAAATGCAGCTATACTTCGTAGTCCTCCTAAAATTTACTCTAAATTTGAAGTTCCAACTCTGCCCGAAGGGAGATTTTTTTTTTTTTTTTTTGATAACTCTGGTATCTGGACAGCCACATTCTCAACTATTCCCCGAAAGGGGTCCAACGCCCTAACGAAAGGGTTGTTAAATCCGTTGTAGCCAAGACTCGAACCCGGGTGGCGGACAGTACATCTGTATCTCCTTTACCACCAAGGTACGAGCGCTTGGTTGAAGATAGACTTCTTAACCCCAAATCATCATCCCCAGATTTACAGTGAAAATTCAAAGTATGCTTGTTTGGTAATGAATTAATTATCATAACCGTTTTTTTATTTAAGACAAACAAGCGTCTTGGGTTTTGCTCTCCCGATGCAGGATCCGAGAAGGTTGCGATGTTGGCACGGGTGCAGAAAGAACAAGAGATACCAGACTGTAGACCATGATGATGAAGAACATAAAATAGAGATTACTAGAAAAACCCATGAGTTAATTTGTATATGATATTATGATAGATTAATCGAAGTTAAACATTGTATATAGGGTTGATCATTTTATTTATTTATAGAATGCAATATATATAGTATATTGTTCCTTATTTATTGTTTGTACTTTTCTGTTTATAGTAAGAGCATGATTATTGCATAGATCCTTAGCAAAAATCCTTAATACACATATATGTATATATATGTATATGTATATATTATATATGCGTATATAATTGTCTGCTAAGGATTTTACGGAAACCGAAACCAAAAGTTCCTTAATTAAGAAACTTTTGGTTTCGGTTTCCGTAAAATCCTTAGCAAACAGTTATATACGCATATATAATATATACATATACATATATATACATATATATGTATTAAGGATTTTTGCTAAGGATCTATGCAATAATCATGCTCTAACAATCCAATCAAAGAATGGTAAATATTTGAAATCGCTTGAAATGATTCGATTTTTGATGGTGTGAAAGCAATCTAATCATGAAAAAGAGGGAAAAAATCTGATCAAATTTACTTTTTAAAAGATAATTTTAGTTTGATACCTGATACTACAAAACATTTTCATAAATACCTTAAACTTCTGATAAAAAGTTAACTCTTCTAAATCATTTATAATGTTTAAAATAATTTATAAACATTTGTACAAGTTTAAAAACACAACCCCTGTTTGTCAAAAAAAAAAACACAGCCCCATCCCTTAAATAGTTAAACATAAAATTATTAATATTCTATAAGTTAACATCCTATAAATTAATAAATATGATATAAAATCAATTTATGGTCCAAAGCAAAATTAATTCAAATTATAACGCAAATCGATCAAATATTAAGATAATAATAATTAAAAGATTATATGTAAATATAGTTTATTAACATATTAACAATTTATATATATCTTAAAAATACAAATAGTAAATTTATTGCTTGTTTTGTATTCACAATAGAGTTTATTTTTATTTTTTAAGATTTTATAATATTTTATTAATACTTAGTAAAATCATATCTAAGAATATATTTAAATAGTATGATACATATTTCATATACATCAAATAATACAACAAAAGTATTTAAAATTGAATTTATAAAATTTGGTAATGCAAACATATGAATTTATTATTTTACAGAATATATATTATAAAATATAGAAATCTAAAATGAAACTGTTCATAATTAATAAATTTATAAATAATATAGTCTTAACATTACCAATGTATAAACTGTTTCTGTATTTAATTTGAAAGTACGAAATAACGTTCAGATTAAAAATGATAAAAGTATGAAATACATTCTGAAGCTAACTTATAAAAGCCGGCGTTACTGACTTGCAACGTACGAACGGAATTATATAATGGTCCTGGTCAAGAATAGATGATACTGAAGAGAAAAACAAGTGAGGTTTAATACGTTTTTTCCAAGTTCAAAACTTTTAATACTCGGTCAAAAGCGTGCAGTAAATAAAGACAAAACTAAATAAGACTAAGAAAATTTCGAATTCTAGATCCAAGTACATAAGAAAGTTATAAAGATATGATATAGTCAAGCAAGTCATTGATAGTAAATTCTTATTCTACCTAAATAAGTTTGATTTCAACATATAACTTGGATTTATTATTGATGACTTTTCTTACTCTTGAAAAGAAATGACATGGTAAACTCGCAGGTATTTGATTTTGGTGATCACATAAGTAACTTCTCTCTATATATATATATATTTTAAAGGTTTGGATGTTTTATAAGTTAATCAAATATGTATTTTTACTGATGGCTAATTATACTATTATAAACTAAAAATATTACGGATGATTCTACAACCGATAATTGTTTATGTTTCACAAAAATCCATATCCAACATCATTATTCTAAATTTTTTAAAAATTGTTATATACAGTAAGAAAGTCATCAGTAATTCAAAATTAATTTCTAAATAGGAATATAAGAGTAAAATCCAATAGATAACATCTCATAAAGATTATAATACTTAGGCTTCAATTGGTGACCATGAATAAAAAAATTATAGTGAATTCTCTGTTCTTCAAAATTTATACTAGTTAAGTTGAATTTTTTGTCAAATTGGTTATATGTAAGTCTCATTCTTTTCTTCTGAATTTTTCATGGAAGAATGAATTTATAAATAAAATTTCCCTCTGCAGTTTTGACTAAGAACAAAATAAACAAAAATTTCTATTTTTAATATTTTTTTATTTTTCCAAATGAAATTTTATCACCAATTGAAGTCTTAGGAAGAAAAGATTAGATTAACTTTCCTGATAATACAATTTTGAAGCTTATACTATTTAGAGAAGTTTGATTTAAACAGATAATTTGGATTTATTGTTGATGACTTTTCTTATTTTTGAAAAGAAAATCGCATAATTTTTTTAAAGCTTAAGATATTTGATACTGGCCATCACACAAGTACTTTCTATATATTTTGAAAAAAAGGGATCCCATTTTAAAAATAATAATAGTGATGCTATTATATGGAACAAAAATGTTTTATAAGTTAATTAATTATGTTTTAATAAGCTAATAAAAGATATGTTTTCAATGATGTTTAACGATCGATTACATAACAAAACATACTTACAAAAAAATGCAGATGAGCGTTAGTTAAACTTAAATCCAATACAAACAACGGGATCTATTAAATTTTATTGTTGTCTACTATCAATGTAAAAATATTTATATATGATATCCTTCGGAATTCAAGAATGGTCAACAATGGTTAGCTAGCTGTCCATTACATAACACTACTACATAAAACGTGGAAGATTCAAAACCAAGTAGGTGGGTCTACCAAAACCAATCTCATATAAATACACATAAAATCTTTGTCTTTGTCTCCATCACTCTCTCTCTCTCTCCCTTTCTCTCCCTCTTGTGTTTTCTTTCACCGAGGAAATGGTTGAGCAGAAAAAGTATGCTCTGTTTCTAGCGACTCTTGATTCAGAGTTCGTGAAGAAAACGTACGGAGGATACCACAACGTATTTGTGGAGACGTTTGGAGACGAAGGCGAGCACTGGGACTCGTTTAGGGTTGTCGAGGGCGAGTTTCCTGAGGAGAAAGATCTTGAGAAGTACGATGGTTTTGTTATTAGCGGAAGCTCTCATGATTCGTTCGAGAATGACCCTTGGATTCTTAAGCTATGTGACATCGTCAAGAAACTTGATGAGATGAAGAAGAAAGTTCTTGGCATCTGCTTCGGTCATCAGGTTCTATTCTTTTTTTTCCTATTGTTATCCCTTCTTTAGAATATTTTTTTATTTATTCACTAATTTAGTTATTAACTATTGGTTTTAAGTTGAAATCTTTTACTTTTAGACTATATGTTGATTTTTTCTAATTATATTTAGTGACATTATTTGTAGCATAATAGCATGTTAAGATACCATTTTACACAGAGAAAATTTATTGGAATTCTTTCACTATTACAATTCTTTTTATGTAAACCTCTCTTACTCATAACTCTGTTGATTCTAGGCTTTTAGCCATTTTAGAGCATTTTCGTAAGGCTTATTTTGATATGTTTTCAATGGTTAACATATGAAAATAATAAGATAAATTTTCAAACCAGAAATTCTATAAAAATTTGAGAAAACGGAGTCTATATATGCTGATGACAAAACAAAAAAAAATTGAGAAAACTTTAGAACAAGTGAATGTCTATTATTAATTTGTACATTTTTAAATTTAATTACCCAACTTAGTTATAGTAAAATTATTACTATTATTGTTATTATTATTATTTATTATTATTATTAACGTTATTGTGAATTACTCACATGAGTTCTTACCAATAATGATGCCTTTATTCGAAATTTGCGTAAAATAGAAGATGCCTATTAGAAAAATAATTTCAAGTTAATGAATCATTGTTTTTGACTTTGATTGGTATAATGTTTTGAAATTAACAAATGCATCAAACTCTTTTGTTTGTATGTAGCATTTCCGATAAGTATATTTTACGAGTGAACTAGTGAAGAAGTATTCAATAAGCATGGCAATAAAAGTTAGGAATTAGGATATACCAGTATGCAACACACTAGCCACTCAATATAACGTTTTCGATTGAGATTATAAGATCAATTCATCTAACCAGAAAATTTTCAACCTCCTTTAGATCATAGCCAGAGTAAGAGGAGGAACAGTTGGAAGAGCAAGGAAGGGACCAGAACTTAAGCTTGCGGACATAACCATCGTGAAAGACGCGATTACACCGGGAAGTTACTTCGGAAACGAGATCCCAGACAGCATAGCGATTATAAAATTGCACCAGGACGAAGTGTTAGTGTTGCCGGAAACTGCCAAAGTACTAGCTTATTCCGACAAGTACGAGGTGGAGATGTACACCATTGAGGATCATTTCTTCTGTCTTCAAGGACATCCCGAGTATAACAGAGACATTCTCTTCGAGATTGTTGATCGTGTCCTTCGTCTTGGCTACATCACGGTTAGCCCCTTTTTCCCCTTTACAAAACTCAATTATATATATTAAAAAATACTAAAAAATATATAGAGCTTGGTATATATATTGTAAAAATATAGTATTAGTTAATTTGATAAATAATAATTAATTCTGCAGCAAGAAATAGCGGATACGGCAAAGGCCACTCTGGAGAAAAGAGGAGCAGACAGGAAACTTTTGGAGAAAATTTGCAAGAATTTTCTCAAAGGCAGAGTTCCAGCCAATTAGTTCCACTCCCATATGATCTATTTGGCTCTTCTTATATTTGTGGATTTATCAGCTTGCTTCATCCTTATTCAATGTATAATAATTACCTAATAATCTCAAGCGTGGCATCTTTACTTATGTTTTGTGTGTACCATAAATGAAATGAACTTAATAAACACCACTTCTAGTTTTTGCATTGTTCACAATAATAATAGCAATAATTAATTACTGTTTGTATTCACATGTTGACACAATTTATAGTACTAGCATCCACATATTGCCGACATGTAACATTTTGATCGGTTAAGTGAAATATATTAATGAATGATTGTTGTGTCCATCACATTAATTAACAAATGCATACATTGAAATCATATAAACATGTCACGAAAAACATGCACTAAATTATACTTTCATGATTTTAAGTAATAAAAATTAAAACCAAAATACTCCAATGTTCTAAATTTCTATCGTCATATAAACATGTCAAAATATTTTTCCATGAATAATATACATCACTATTAGAGCTACACACAAGCTTTTAATATAAGAATATTAATTAAGATTTGTGATTAACTTGAAGGCAAAAGTACGCAAAAGTCTAATAATACGGTGAAATCGGATTCAAATCTCGGTCATTGAAGAATTAACATTTCGACATCGCCAAAAACATAAAACCGACATATGACAACACATGATTAGTCTAGACTATTTCTATGAGACTAAGATATCTCTGTATAATTCAAAAAAAAAATATCAAAACATCAAGATCCATGAACTATAAAAAATAAAACATCAAAATTCCATAAAAAGACATACATTTACACATACTGTATTATTAGATTACAATCATATAGTAAAAGCAAATGTTAGCCATGGGACACACATGAATGTGTCTTTTGTTTGATTACCTTTTGTAACTAGCGGTGGAGTAGTGTTCTTTTCACATAGAAATAAAATAAAATTAAAAAAAAAAAGTCTCAGCCTTTATATAAGGGATCTTCCCATCATCCAAGTAGGATTCTCCAAAAACCTATTCACTTATTTTTAAGCGTGTGCGAGAGAGAGAGAGAGCGATCATCTTCTTCTTCTCTGTTATAAAGCTGACCTCTTTCTCCCGAGAATCAAACCAATGGTGGTGGAGCAGGAGCAGCAGAAGACGAAGAGGTTCGCTCTGTTTCTCGCAACGTGCGACTCGGAGTTCGTGAAGAAAGCTTACGGCGGCTACTTCAACGTCTTCGTCTCCGCTTTCGGCGAAGAAGGCGAGAAATGGGATCTCTTCCGAGTCGTCGACGGCGATTTCCCCGACGACGACGATCTCGACAGCTACGATGGTTTCATCATCAGCGGTAGCCCGCACGACGCCTTCGCGGACGCTGATTGGATCGTCAAGCTCTGCTCGGTTTGTCGGAAGCTCGATGAGATGAAGAAGAAGGTTCTCGGCATCTGTTTTGGCCACCAGGTATTATTAAAAAAAAAAGATGTTTCTTTTTATTTTGGATCTGATCTAATTGAGATTCTTTAGGGTTTTAGAATGTTACATTTTGAGTTTTGATGGGTTTCATGGTGGGTGAGAGAGCTCTGTTTTTCAGGAACTATTTGGGTGTAAAGTCTCAGACTTTGGTCATCTTTACTGGCCATTTCTAGATGCAATGATGTTGTTGACATCTTTATGTTGTGAAATATTATTAAAGTCCCAGACTTTGGTAATCTTTAGTTAGTTACTGGGCATTTCTTGAACCGTGTTGTTGAACTGCATTTTATAACATCTTCATGTTGTAAGATATCATTAGTTGCACCATGTTTTAGCAAAAAAATATATATATATATATATATCATTAGTCAAAGTCCCAAACTTTGGTGATCCATTTACTGGGGCATTTTCCGATTTTTTTATCCAATTGATCACTGCATTTTATGAGATCTTCTTCTTTTCATAGAATTGCTCTATCTAGATGTTTAATTTGATTGGTTGAAACTGTGTCCCTACCATTCTTTATCTCTAAATTGTTTTAGTCTCTGAACAGAGACTCAAATGCTTTTGTCACTGTTGAATCATTTTACTTGCTATGTATACTTTCTCCTCTTAAATGGAAATTGTAAATGTTCTTCATTGACTTACTTTCAAATTGATTCAGCGGTTTTGTTTTTGATCCATAGAGTGTTTCTCTCTTCTTTTTTATATACAGATAATAACTAGAGTCAAAGGAGGGAAAATAGGAAGGGCTCGTCAAGGCCCAGACATGGGTCTGCGAACCATAACCATAGCAAAGGACAACGAGAAACTCGGCCTTTACTTTGGAGACGAGGTCCCTGCATCTTTAGCCATTGTCAAATGCCATCAGGACGAAGTCTTGGAGCTCCCTGATTCTGCAACGGTCTTGGCCTCTTCCGAGGTATACCAAGTGGAGATGTTCTCAATCGGAGACCACTTCCTATGCATCCAAGGTCACCCCGAGTATAACAAAGAGATTCTCTTTGAGATCGTGGACCGTGTCCTCAACATGAAGCTTATGGAGGTTTCTTCATGCCCCCCACCCTCTATGTCGTTTAACGTATAAGCTTATGTGATCGATCTTTTCTTCTTGTTTTCAGCAAGAGTTTGCGGATAAGGCTAAGAGTACGATGGAGACTGCGGAACCAGACAAGGATCTATGGCAGAAGCTCTGTAAAAACTTTCTGAAAGGTCAAATCTGAGCATGTTTAGTTTGCTATTGCCATCTCTTGATGAAAACCCCTGCAATTTCCTTCATATTTTATCTTCAACAAAACATTGAGGAAAAACATAAAACAATTAGAAATAATCATGTTTCTTATTAGTGTTACAATACAAATAAAACTAGAAACAAATTCAGCAACAGGACCGCATCAAGAACTCACGAGTGTGTGTTGTGTTCTTCAGAAATCAAGACAAAAACTTTATTGTCTTACCGTGAACTTTCAAAGGATCACATCGATTTCAGAAACGGTGACACGAAATATTTAAGTGAAATGGCTGTTCTAGTAATTAATCATAATTAATTTCTTAATTTGGGATTGAAAAATTAATTAAAAGTCTCTAAAAAGATCGATGTATTTTCTAAAATTGTATCATATCAGGCTATCACCCATCAATATTCAGTATACATATAATATACATTGCTTGGTATGAATTTGTATAGTTTCCTTGTTTTAGAGCTGACAAATCTTGTTTTACCATATCAAAATTATGACTCAAACCGTAAGAATAAACTTTCTAGAGTGAATCCCATAACACAAATCAAAAGAGAGAGAGATCTTTTATGTTGATAAAACAAGGAACAAAAGAAAATTTAACAATCTGAAGAAAGAAAGAAAGAAAATACTGCTAAATTTTGGAAACGATTCTACGTTCTCTCGATCAAATCTCTCAAGCCATAGCCAAACCAATAGCAACCGCGGTCAAGAACAAACCGCTTCCAACATTCAATCCACCCGCGGCGTTATGGGCTGGAGCCGGAGCTGGAGTCTTAGCCAGAGGAATAACAGGAGTAACCTTAGGATTTCCACCTTCGTCGCGGTCACCGCTACTGCCGCCACCAGGGACGTTGCGTTCAGCCAATACAACAAGATGCATCTTCTGGCCTTTAGCGCAGTGATCAGGAGCACCACTGATGAAGAAGTAAGCTCCTGAATTCTCTAGCTCGAACTTTGTGTCTCCATCGTTGTATTGCTTCAAGGGGTTTGATGTGTTACAGCTATCGTAATCTTCTTTTGTCACTTGTAACACCGAATCAACTTTCGCGTCGTACTTCCACACTAATAATCCACATGCATGCATGAACACATCATTATAAAACCATATAAGAATATAAAGGAAAAAAAAAACTAATTACTAAACCAAACTTGTGAAATGAATATTTACGCATGAATACATTATTATAAAACCATATAGTATATCAAATATATGATATGCTCCTGGAATAGAAAGGAAAAATCACTAGTACATCAAACTTGAGAAGAGATGTAGAAAGGTAATATAGGGTACCGAGAATGTCTCCGACTTTGAAACGATTGTTCTCAGCCCATTGATTGAGAGTGTTGCTGGAAGAATCTGGAACCTTCCACGACTGTGAAGATCCACCGACCAGAATCATCCTCGGTTTGGAGGCAGCATGGCTCACTGTGGTGAGTAAGAGAAAAACAAGAGTCAAAACTGGAACAATGACACCCATTTAGTTGAGCTCTTTGTTAGTATGAACAACCCTTTGGTTATTTTTGGTGTTTGGAGGTTGTCTCTCGTTTGGTTTTGTTTACGCAAAGGTGAAGATAATAGGAGGTGGTGGATGCTGTTTATATAGCAATCTGCTTGGTAAATCTGGTATTAATTAATACTGAAGTGTCATCTCTCTCTGATTCGCTAGCTAGATGTCAGTTTTTAATCACTTTTTATTACAAAATTAATGTTCCAGAATAATTTAATTAATTTAGAAACCGTCATGAACTCTTTGGTTTGAAAATTTTGATAGACTTTATACTAAATGGTTACAGTTTTTCAAAAACAATTAATGAGCCAATAAAACAGTACCTCTAACTCTCTTATCAGTGTTATACGTAATACGTTAGGCATGGAAGTCTTCGGACGATTGATAGTTACGAGTTACGGTACGGAGCCGTTGTGGTCGAGAACGAATTCAAACATCTTAATGGCTAATTAGTAGAGCGACGACAGATTTAAACGTATTTTCTCCCCTTAAAACATTTCTAGAAATTGGTTTTGATTGATCGCACGAATTACCACTATTAATTTGACTTATGAATATAATTCAAAAATACTGTCTAGACGTTGGGAGGAGTCTACACAATTAATTTAACGTGGTTTAAGTTTCGTTTTAAAAGAATGTAACAGGTTTACTAGAATCTCCTAGTCATTCAACTGGAAATCTTTTAGCATGTAACAAGATAGATAATCGTGCATTCTTTTCATTTAAAGGGTCTACACCAATTTTACTAGAGGATAAGCATTCGAATTTAGGTCTTCTTTATGGCTCTGGCCAAGGCCTCTACCCATTTGATGAGATAACTTGTCAAATGGCCTAAGAATGAGAATGTCAGAGAAGAATCATCTCAGAGAATTAAAGAAAGTTGCCAAGAATTGACATGATTATAATCAGTCTATAGTTCAAAACAAAAGTTGCATCATATAAAGACAGGGGATGGGACAACAAAGCCGGTTCCAGTCTCTATCTCAACAAGTTTTCCTGGAACAAAGGTAAACTATATGACTTTGTTTACAATAAAACTGTAAAATTACATATAGAGAACATTATTTTAAATTTTTTTGAAATTTATTGGAACGAACTATTTAAACTAAAGTTTGTTTTCTAAATGTTTCCACAAAAAGATTAGAATCCATTCCGAGTAAATTCTTTAAAGCTTCTTGATTCATTCCCACAATTTGGAAACCAGAAACACGATTAGAGAGCATTCAAGAAAATTGTTGATATCCAAAGAAGTACAAGGGTTCAAATATTTCTCTCTGGCTCATTAGAGTTGACTTGAGACAGAGTTGTAGTTTCTTTTTTGCCGGTATAAAGACAAAACAAACAAACTGGACTTCTCATACCTGAAGTTCGAGTATAAAGACAAAAAAAAAGATCTGGTTCTGTTACTTTAATCCATCACTTAGACCTGGTGGCATGCCTAAGCTCTGGGCAAGATCACTCATTCTTTCTTTCATAGCCTGTGAAATCCAAAAGGCTGTGTTAAGCAAAAGATGGAAGAAAATAAATAGCGATAGTTGTATCGTAAAAAAATATACGGTATGTGGTTTCTTTTTACCAGAACACTCTTTGCATGTGCGTCCTTGTATGCTTCTGTAACCAGTAGTGATAGTTTCTGCCAGAGGAAACAACATGAGAACATGAGAAGCTGAAGGAGTATAGCTTTTTTCATCCCCTTTGGTAAGAAGTAAACAAAAGAGAAAGTTTACTCACCTCGGAACCTAATTCCATAGCTGCATCAGTGATATCAGTGCGGATTGGTTGCTGGTTACCCGATAACGTAACCTGGATACAAATTCGAACTTCCGGGTGGTCAGTCACACACCACATAAAGAGATAGAATAAAAAAAAACGTAGCAGTCTGATTGAATAGAACTGTAAAACTATCCACGAAAGGAACAAACTATACAGCATAATCAGATCAGACTCATTGATTTGATTATAGACTAAACGTAGTGTGTAATAATGGTGTATTATTAGGACACAGATCAAAGGAGAGTGTAATAAAATAACCTTGACAAGCTCGCCTTCACAATAACCATCAAACTCGGCACTGAAAAATAAAAAGCAGCATGAGAACTTAGTAAAAAGTGTAAGGTTGGGTTAATAAAGAGGGAGGGAGGGAGGGGACATACACAGCTAACTCCTTCTGGACACGAACAGCCTCAACTTGGACAACCATTTGAGCTTTCTTCACAGTCTCATAAAGATTCTGCATATTACCAAGTATCCCTGCCTACCATCCAAACAGAATAAGAAACAAGAGCTCAGAATGAATTTGATAATTAATTGTACACAGAGCAAATGAATGGGTATACCTTTGATTGTCCCTCATCGTTATTGTCCTTCTTTCCACCTCCGAACAATCCATTAACACGAAGAGACCTGTTAGGGCTCTTCCGATTCAACCATACCACGTTGTTGTTCTGTCTACTACCTCCTCGTTGCGCCACGTTCCCTGAAAATTTAAAAACAATGGAACTCGAATTTTGCAACCCCCTCCATTTAATTGTGTAAATTGAGATGGAAATAAAACTTGCAACTACTCAAAAGATTCATGAGATTCAGAATATGATTTCGAGAGCTCATCAAACTCTAAAGTGATACACTTCAATTCACACACACACACACACACTCAAGCGCGACATATATATATATATAGAGAGAGAGAGAGATGCACATAGAGTTTAAGAGGCTAACCATTAGAGAAAGGAGAGAGGTAAGGCTTGAAGAAATCAGTTGTCGTCGCCGTCGAAGCCATTGCTCTTCCCAGAGAGATATTATCTCGAATTCGGTCGGAGATGATAGACAGAGAGAGTAAGGAGGAGATATTTCCATTAACGAATGATATAATGACACGTCATCATACGTAGGATCTTTTAAGAGAAATTGTCAAAAATCATTTTCATAGTACCACTTTTCATATTTACACTAACCACTTTTACCACTACTTTTAATGAAGGGTCTAGATTTAAAGGTTTAGGATTTAGGATATAGATTTGATGTTTTAGGGTTTAAGGTATATAATTTAGGGTTTAGAGTTTAAGATTTAGGGTTTAGAGATAAGAATTTAGGGTTTATAGTTTAGACTTTAGGGTTTAGGGTTTAGGATATTGAATTTAGGGTATATAGTTTAGGGTTTAGGGTTTAGAGTTTGAAGATTTTGGGTTTAGGGTTTAGAATTGGAAGTTTAGGAATTAGAACTTGGGATTAGAATTTTGAAAAACATATAAAAACAAAGATATAAGAATCTTTATCATTTTAATAAATAAAGTATTATTGAAAATGTGTCTTTAGTGGTGATAAAGATGAATAATGGTACCTTAAAAGTGGTATTTTTGAAAATTCCCCATCTTTTAATGAGCTTATTGGGCTTTGTTTGATGATTGGAATTAACATTGGCTTGGCACCCCTATAACGCAAATTTGATAGGATGACTGGATGAGAAAACCCGATTACCACAACGCTAATTTGATAAAGTTTTCATATAATTTTAAAAAGTTGTTTTTTTTTTGCTAACTATTTTCTTTTTTTAAAAGTTGTTGTGACTTAAATTAATACATTTTAGAATCTAACGTAAAACCATATGATTTGAATTTTGATATTTTAACGATATTAAAACACTTTCACCATAAAAGCCTTGAAGATACAGATTTGAAAGATAATAATATACCAGAAAACTCCATTAAAAAGGAAGTTGAACAATTTATTATGAAAGACCAAAAGTAAGCAAAAGAAAATACGAAATGGTGAGGAAGGAAAGGATTGTTGAGTTAAATTAACCGACTTTATGAAAAAAGTCGTGAGGATAATGTTTACTAGCTTTTTTTCTTTCATTAGAAAAAATGGAAAAACAAATCAATTTTGTATGAGACCAAAATGGTCTAGAAATATTATTGTTTTAAATGTCCTAGAACGTCAAACATTTTGAACGTACTCATTAGGCTCGTAACACAAGACCAAACTCTCTATCTAATGGAAGTCAACGACGATGGAGAAAAGCTGAAAATGGGATCCTTACTCAGCCCTGGTTGGGCTAACTTGACTAGGGAATGTCTCATCGACATCTTCTCGCGTCTAAGCGAAGACCAGAGATGGATCGGACCAATGCTGGTATGCAAGACCTGGATGAACGTATGTCATGACCCTTCATTCAACACGATCTTCGATCTCGAAACTCGATTTCAGTCATTCCCCGAGTCGATTAACTGAAGGAATCCCGAGTTTGAGGACAAGGTCGACTCCTTCCTCCGATCTGTTGTTGACCGGAGTGAAGGAGGTCTCACTGAGATTCGGGTCAGGCACTGTACAGATCGCTCTCTATCTTACGTAGCTGACAAGTACGTATCAGTCCTCTAGTTTACACTAATGTCAGATTGCTTTCCTTGGGAGACACGGAAACCAATCGCATGATTTTGATGGGACGAATGTAATCATGGCCTTAGGATTTTGGAGAATATTGATAGTTTAGTAAGAATTTTAATTAAATACAAAAATTAACAAAGGAAAATTCCATAAAAATACCCAACTAAATTTTGTTAAAATTTTTAATACCCAAATTTTTTTCACTATCCAGTTTAATACCCCAACTAATTACTTTGCTCATTTTAATACCCAAGCTTTTAAAAATGTGCACACTTTAATACCTAAACTTTATTTATTTTAATAAAAACTAGATTTTGATCCGCGCTTTGGAAGCGCGGAATATTTTACGATGGAAAATTTTACTAATAACTTAACAAATATTTTGATAACTTTTGAAAAGTGTGTATTTAAAATATTTTTGCATTTAAATCAGTGTTTTTAAATTCAATCCGATTGTGATTATACCGGTTAATCCGGAGATCTGACAATTCAATTTAGGTTTTTAAAATATTCATATTAAAAAAATTACTAAAACCCGAGACTAACCGATTGAACTGATAGATAACCGATATGTAATCTAATTTGATTTAAATTGTAATAGTTTCATAATTTGTAATCTTATAATCCAAATGTTAAAGTTTATTATTTTGAATTTATGAAATTATGACGTTTCTACAAAATTTTAAAGAGAAAATGATAGATATAAAATAACTAAGATTAATTATTGTATTGTTTGGAAACATTGATAGTAGTATAAAAAGTATATTGTTTGGAAATATTGATAGTAGTATAAAGAATTAAGTATATTGTTTGGAACCATGGATAGTAGTATAAAGAAATGAACATTAGTGATTTAATGTAGGTTTAACTATAAAGTATAAAGATGTATTTAATTTAAAAACTTACATAATAAATATTAGATCCAACAGAATGTTTCTGTTTTAATAAGATAGATACTAATAAGTTTCAAATAAAATTTTAAAAAATCTCTAAAATTTATAAAACAAACTCAAAAAATTCTTAAAAAAATTTGGTGTTTGAGAAACAAAAGTAACTAAACAGTGTAAAATATTAAATTTTATAATAAAATATCTAAGTTTTAAATATTGTATTTACTTTGTTTTCTGAAATAAAAAACGAAATTTTTTTTATCATTCAAAATCATTTAATTTTTAAAAAAATAAAATTTCCATGGTTTATCTACCTTCTTTCCTAAATCTTAAAATAAAATTAGAATTTTTAATAATTTTTTTCTTAGATTTTTGAGATATTTTAAGTTTTGTTTGAAACTTATTAGTATTTTTATTAAAATAAATAAAGTTTAGGTATTTAAAGTGGGAACAGTGTTAAAAGTTTGGGTATTAAAATGAGCAAAATAATTAGTTAAAGTATTAAACTGGGTAGTGAAAAAGTTTGGGTATTAAAAAGCTTAACAAAATTTAGTTCGGGTATTTTTATGAAATTTTCCCAATTAACAATTGGATCGTATGTTTATACATGGGATTTTCAATGTATAACTCATTATTTATTTTAACATAGAATAACTCTATTATGGGAAAAAACTCTATTATGGAAAACCAAAATTACTATTATATTTACATAATAATTTTTTTTACTTTATTATAAACACTACAAGAAAACATCGGTATTCTGAGGGACATTCCGAGGGAAAATGATTTCCTCAGAATTTTCTGACGAAAAACCGAGGAAATTCCAAGGAAACCTAGAAATGTGGTTTCCTCGGAATTTCCTCGGAATTTTCTGAGGAAATTCCGAGGAAAACACATTTCCTCTGAATATTCCGAGGGAATACCGAGGAAACCATTTCCGTCGGAAAAACCGACGGATATTTCTAAAATTCCGAGGACATTTTGTAGCCGTTAGAGAGCCGTTGGGATAGCTGTTGGACAATTTTAAAAATTCCGAGGAAATTTCGAGGAAGGGTAGTTTTTCCTCGGAATTTCCTCAGTATATCGGCTGGATTTCATCTATAAATACAGCCACCCCTCTTCCTCTTCATTCACTCCATTTCTTCTTCTTCTCTCCTACTATCACGAAATTGATATAAAAAAAAACATGTCTTCTTCAAATTATTTTCGTTCTTGGATCGATCGACCTCATTTGGATCCGGAGACGAGATTGGTTACGAAAGAATACCAACGAGGTATAACCGAATTCATGGGGTTAGTTCGCCGACAACCGGAAGCAGAAACATGTAAGTTAAGATGTCTTTGCTCTAATTGTAAAAATAGAAAAATTATTAAAAAGTGGGATGTTTGGACTCATCTATATTTGAGTGGGTTTACACGAAGTTACAAAATTTGGTACCATTATGGGGAAACTGGTTATGAACTTGGTAGTACTAGCGAACTTCAGCCGGCGGTTAGATTAGAAGAACCAATTAGAATAGATGTAGATTATGGTGTAGGTACTGAGCAGATGGTAAATAATCATTTTAGAGGGGAAAATTTACCCAATGTAGAAGCTAGGAGATTTTATGATATGTTGGATGCTGGAAAGCAACCATTGTACGAAGGTTGCAGAGATGTTCATTCAGCTTTATCATCTGCTACAAGACTGATGGGCATTAAAACAGATTATAACACCTGATAAAGACATAGAAAGGTTTGGACCTAAAGATGTCTAAGTCCTAATCTATATGATCAAATGCTTATGAACGAATAGATAAAACAATGCAAATATGCAAGATATCACTTCTCCTTCACAAAACATAAAAAAAGAAGCCATTGACTCGGAATCAGAGTAGCTTTTTTTTTTTTTTTTTTTTTGTTGAAATACCGAGGAAATTCCGAGGGACTTTAGGGTTTCCTCGAAATTTCCTCGGAATTTACCTTCTCGATTTAGGGATTTGATTATAAAGTATTGTTCCTCGGAATTTCCTCGGAATTTTCTAAGGAAATTCCGAGGAACATGTGGGTTCTCGGTTTAAAACCCCTAGTTCCTCGAAATTTCCTCAGAAAATTCCGAGGAAATTCCGAGGAAAACACTGATTTTCAGTATTTCCTCGGAATTTCCTCAGAATATTCTGAGGAAATTCCGAGGAACTTGGGGTTTTAAACCGAAACAACGTTTTGCGGATTGAATAACACGTATATAACCTTCATTAAGTTTCTTAACCATATTATGAAGTCAAACTTTGGTGTTTTACATAATAACAAACACTTTTACGATTGCTTGAACGAAAACCACACAACATAAGATAAACACTTATACACTTTAATAAACGTTAAAGGGAATACTTACAATTATTTTTGAAATTTTGTTATTTCCTGGTTATGATCATCTATACAAAGAATCCTCAATGGTATGCATTACATTTGTATAAGAAATGAAATACGGCAAAAAATTGGAATTTGAAACCCCAAACCCTGTTTCCTCTGAATTTCCTCAGAATATTCTGAGGAAATTTCGAGGAACATAACCAAGGTTCCTCGGAATTTCCTCAGAATATTCTGAAGATATTCCGAGGAACCCTTGTTCCTCGGAATTTTTTCATTTACCCGGGAATCCTAGCCGCCAAACATGTCGGGAAAATCAGATATATCTAAACCGAGGAAATTCCGACGACCCTTAAAAATATACTGAGGAAATTCCGACGGAAAATGTCCGTCGGACCCCTCATAAAATTAGGGTATCTCGATTCTTTCTTCTCCATTTCTCTCTTCCTCTCCTCTCTTCCTCTACGCGGCTCCTCCTCCTCCTCCATCGATTTCCGGCGAATCCCACCGTTTGTTTCCTCCAATTCTTTGCCAAATCATGTAAGCACCTATCCCTCTCTCTTTTCTTCAAAAAATTGAGTGATTATGGTTTTTGAGATTAGAATTTCGGATTTTAGGTTGTTAGATGGATAGTTTAGGATTGAATGGGTAGTTTAAGTTAGGATTGTTGTTTTGATTGTTGTTTTAGTTTTTTTTGGAATTATTTTTTGTTTTGGTTAAAATTCAAAACGTTTTTCTATTTTTAGAACGTTTTTTTGATTTTTAAAAGCGTTTTTCTATTTTTAAAAACGTTTTTCAAGTTTCCAGTAATAATAAAACGTTTTTTAAATTTTTTAAAAAATTTATAAACCTTTTTTCTCTATTTATAAACGATTTATAATTTTTTATACATATATATATATATATGATAAATCATGTATACTAAAAAATTATAAATTTTTAATAATTTTTATATATTAAAACTAATTTTGTAATTATTAAACAATTTTAATATATTAAAACTATTTTTGTAATTATTAAACTATTTTTATATATTTAAATTATTTTTTGTTTAAGCGTCTCAGCTTCAAACCGAGGATGACGATTCCACGGGTTCGACCTACTTGCCTCGGGTTCGAATCAACGAAATCGTTGAATCGGTAAGTTCTTTTTTTAATGTTCAATTTATTTTTTCTATTATTTAATTTTGGCACTTTTCTATTTCAGGCGGTTCCAAAGAAGAAGGGACGTTTGTTCGGTTTGTGTCGTCGTTCCCGGTCGGTTCCGTCTTCTGCTGCACCACCACCCTTTGTTGATCCAGAAGTACTTTTGGGTCAGATGAAGGACAAGGATGATCGCATATCTGCGTTGGAGTCCACAGTGGCGAGTCAACAGGCGGGCTGGGAGGCACAGAAGAAGCTCAACGAGCAAATGTTGGAGATGATGAGGAGGTTGCACCCGAACGAGGTGCTCCCGACCATGCCAGACCCGAACGTCCAAAACCCGTAGCTTTTTTTTTATAAACTCGAAATTTTTTTTTTATTTGTACGACTTTGAATTTTATATAATAATATGTTTCCAATTTAAATTTTATATTTTCAAATTAAAATTTCAAAAATTAATTTAAAATTTTTTTTTTTTAAATTAATTTTTTTGAAAATTCCGAGGAACACTTCCCTCGGAAAATTCCGAGGAAATTGTTCCTCGGAATTTTCCGAGGGAAGGATTCCTCGGAATATACCCTCGGTACAAATCGGAACTTCCGACGATTACTTCCCTCGGAATAGTCCTCGGTATATACCGACGGACGTATTCCTCGGTATATTCCGACGAACAGTGGTCCTCGGTATTTCCTCTGAATTTGTGTTCCTCGGAATTCCGTCAGAAATTTCCGAGGGAATTCCGAGAAAATATAAAATTCCGAGGAATTTTTTCCGAGGACGTATTTCCTCGGTATGTCGTCGGAATAGCGTTATTCCGACGACATACCGACGATTTTTTCCCTCGGTATATGCATGTTTTCTTGTAGTGAAAGTAGAAAATGAATATGGTTAGAGAAATTTTATTGCAAACTTTATTTTGGAGAATGGAATAATTAAGTTGTAGATGCTCTGAATCTTATAATTTTAGAGATCTAACAACCAATGTTTTACTTGTTTATACTCTTTTTTTTTGTCACTGTACTTGTCTATACTAAGAACCGGTATAATGTAATGTCCGTATTATAGAATCAAAAAAACTATTATTAATTATGTAGTAATTTTGCTTCATTTGCTTGGTTTCTTGCCATTTACGTTTCTTTTAAATGATGAATTTATTCCTAAATGAAGTGATCACTTCGTTCATGATTATATAATTATCATGGGGTTTTCATTTCTAGGTGCCCTGGACTAGAGGTACTTTGGATAAAGAGCTGCCCTAATGTCACAGATGCATCAATGGCAAAGATAGCCTCAAACTATCCAAACCTTAAGGAACTCGACATAAGCTACTCTTATGGAATATCTCACGAGTCTTTGGTTATGCTGGGGAGGAACTGCCATAACCTAAAGATTCTTAAACGAAATCTATACCCTCGGCTAGATCCCAACATGCCTACAAGCATCGCGCCAGTAGACTATCTTGCTAAATATCCTAAACACGCCGATGTGGAAGCTGAGGTGATTGGAAGACACATGCCTCAGCTCAAGCAACTGGAGTTTCGATACACTACATTGACTGCTAGAGGTCTTGCTTTGGTTTGTGAAGGGTGTTCGGGTCTTGAGTACATGGACTTATACGGGTGTATATCCTTGAAGAGCGAGGAGATAACTACGTGTACCTCGAGGTTGATGAGTTTGAGGGAGATTAAAAACCCGATTTTCTGGTTCCCAACGGTGATTCTACGCATGATAAGACCGGGTCATCCGAGATATGGATGATCTTCCAGCTTTGATGCTCTGCTTTCTCTATGTCATGTCCGCTTTAATCTTAAAACAGTTTGGAACTCTTCTACTCTGTGTCTGAATGTGTTTGTTTCTTGAAACTGTTCACTCTTTGTACCCAATAAGTTGTGTTTACTATGTAATGAATGATATTTGTAAAACGTTCTGTTTTGATACATATATATCTCCTTTTGCTATATATACATGTACATATGCAATATTGAAGGTGAGATTATTTATTTTTCAAGTTAGGAGCCCTGCTAAGGGTTTATGCATCAAGACCAGTTTGCGCATCAAGAAAGTATTTTATCAAAGATTTTACATGTCAGCATAAGAAAAGATGGATCATAATTGCGACTGCTACTTGAAGCAGATTTAGTCATGGAGGCCATGGCTCTTTCTTCTTTCCTTTAGGTCTGATAAGGGATCCCCCTCCATAAACACCTCTTGCCCTGCTCATTTGTGAAATGCTTCCATGAGCTCTCTTGCCATTGATGACTAGTCTCTCTGCAGCAACTAAAAGGTCAGTTAATAAATGTATGTATAGCTTTTGAAGCTGTTAACCAAATACTGAAAGCAACCTTTGTGAACCACCTCGGTTGTTTTGTCTGAACAGCACTGAAGCTCTTCAGAACAAGCAAAGGTAATGAAGAAGATGGTGGTGATTAGCACCAAATATCGATAGTATCTATTCATTGAAATTGTTTTGAGATGATCTGTAAGTTAATCACTGAGTACTAGAATATATAGGGATACACATCCACACAAAAGAAAAAAATATAGATCAAAACCTTAAGGTGGAAGATGACAACTCACAAACAGAAGAAAGATTGATAATTAAATTTGATGGATAAAAAGCAAAAGCAGTTATTGTCGGGTAAACTTTGATTCTCACAGTCCCACCTGACCTCGCTTCTTTCACTTTTCATACGTTCTCTTCGTGCATGATTGCATGATCATGATGCCATGGGTCCTACGAGCCTTATGAGATGATTGAAATGTATTATATGCCCGGTAATGAATGATGAGAGGAATATGTTCTTTGAGCAATGAACAATCTAATCTGTGTTTGGTATAAAGATCATTCATTCTTGTTTTCTTATTTTCTTCAGATTCAACATGTATATTACAAAAATTTAACTCTTAATATATTTTTTTTTTTACACTCTCTCTCTCTCAATATTTTATGCGTGGTTAAGTAATGATGCAGTAGTTGAAAGCCATCGATCATTCGAGCCAAATTAATCTGATAGTGCACAACACGTAACGATTAACCACTCTAAAACTCCTAGCTCATATGTTAAATTTTAATTTTAAAGTTCACAAAAAAAAAAAAAAAAATTAATTTTAAAATGTTGATTTAATTTACTTCTCGTGGCATTTAGACCATAATTATCGCAGGATGGTGGGGAGTTTCTTGGTGGGGGGGGAGGGGATCACAAGGGTGGGAACCAAGAAGAAAAAAGGAGAAGAAGTTGTTTGACGAGGAAATGTTTTTCGGGTTTGTTCGCGGCCCCACGACACGTGGCAGCCCGCAATTGGTACATCTTAATTTTTTTTTGTTTTAATTCGAAAAAAAAAAAAAAAAAAAAGAAACCCAAGTGGGTATTAGGGATAGAACAATACTTAGGTTCACTCTTGGGATGAACTTATGAATTCACCTCTTTCCTTATTTCAATCAAATTACCATAAATATTAATGTCACATAAATAAATAAATTATAAATTACAAAAAGTAAACTTTGAATAATAAACTTTAAATTCAAACCCTAAATCCAAATCTTAGATCTTAAATTTTAATCTAAACCCTAAACCCTAAACCCAAACCTATACCCTAAACCCAAACTATATACCCTAAATCCTAAACCCTAAACCTAAACTCTAAACCCTAAACCCAAACTATAAACCCTAAATCCTAAATCTTAAACCCAAATTGTAAACCATAAACCCGAACTCTATACCCTAAAATGTATTTGAAAATATATTTGATGATCATTAACCCAAAGGTATTTGAAAATTATGGGTTTATGATTTACCGTTGGGGTTTAAGGTTTAGGATTTAGGGTTTAGAGTTTGGGTTTAGGGTTTAGAGTTTAGGTTTAGGGTTTAGAGTTTAGGTTTAGGATTTATGGTTTGAGTTTAGGGTTTATGATTTATGGTATATAGTTTGGGTTTAGGGTATAAGTTTGGGTTTAGGGTATAGGTTTAGAGTTTTGTTTAAAATTTAAGATCTAAAATTTGGGTTTAGGGTTCGAATTTATAATTTATGATTTAAAGTTTACTTCTTTTGTAATTTATGATTTATTTATTTATGTGATATTAATATTTATGGTAATATGATTGCAATAAGGAAAGAGGTGAATTCATGAGTTCACCCTAGGGGTCAACCTAAATATTGTTCTCAGGGATAAACAAGCTCTTAGTATCTATACTTGATTAGGTGTTTACCAACACGTCGGAGGAAAAAACGCATATATACCACCAACACAATGAGAACAAAAACAACACTATGATCAAACTAATCTATATCACAAAACTGAAAGGCGAAAAGTAATAATTTGAAGATGAAAAACATCAACAAGACTGAGCTCATGCACGACCGGGGAACAAGACACTATCGAGAAAGAGTCAAGTAGTACCCCATGAACCACCGGAACCACCACTACTAGAGTCAGTAGAGACTCTTACCATGACCGCAGCCACGACATCGGACTTTCCTCATAACAACTTTAACAGGGCCACGTGGAACTGAAACGTAATGCATCGAAAGAGAATTGGTCGAGTAGTAGCCAACGAACCACCACCACAAGGGACAGGAAGGCGAATACTACGACCCTGACAGCCTACTTTGCTCATGAAAATTGAATACCAAAGAGTGAGAGAGAGTCACGATTATCCGATGGATTGGAGTCGCCTTGGTGTGCAAAAGCCTTGGTCTCTAAGAGGTCAGTGTTTGGGCTTTGTTTTCTTTATTTTCAGGTGAAAATGGCAAAAGGCTGATCAGAGAGTAACAAAAAAGGAACATAATCAGTGAACAATAAAAAGCCAATGAAGTGCTCATTTATGTATTTGATCCAAACAAAATGAGATATTTGTGTTAGTTTAACAAATGAAGTATGGTGCAAAGAATTATTACGTAATGAGATTATGGCTTTAAGAAGAGAGTGACTTGTTATTTAAACCGTGTACATTTATTATACAGTATGTCTTATTTTAAATTTTCTGTCATAAAATCATATCATGTAATAATAATTCCTTAAATTGCCTAAATGACGTCGTTTAACACTAGCACTCGGCAGTCTCCAGTTGGTCAACGAGAAAAGGAAGGAAAAAGGAAACACGCTCTGCAACCCCAAAACGATACCGTGTCAAAACAAAGTAGCAATCCGACGTCGTTCACGTCACTGGTCAGTTCTAGAAGTTCCTATAAATTACTCGCTACGCAAGCCTACTTGCGAGTGTCACTCTCTTCTCCTTCCTTAGCCGTCGTCTCTCTCCTTCTCCGGTAGCTAGCTTTCTTCCATAGTCGTTTCTCTGTTTTCGTTTAAGCTTCCTCTGTTTTCTTCATGGATACGGCTTCTTGTGACTTTGCCTCTCCAGTCTAACACTAGTGAACAAAAGCTGAACTTTTTATCTACGTTTAGGGTTTCATTTTTTTTTGTCTTAGATCTCAACTTTTTCCTTCGGTTTAGTGTTTATTTGCCATCATGGTACTCTGGTTAACTCTAAAGTTCCTTGCTTTCCGATTTTTTTCTCGGGAAAGTAGCGACCTTTATGCAAACTCAGAGCTTCAAACCACGCCTCCGCATTTCTAGTTAGGTGTTGTCTTTGCTTTATTATATCGCCTCTGTGAATTTCTAACCTGATTACGAAACAAGAAAGCTGAATCTTTGAACTACGTTTTAGGGTTTTAGTTTTTAGTTTCTTAGATCCGAAGTTTCCTTTCGGTTTAGTGATTATTTGCTGTCAAGCTTACTCTGTCTTAGTCTAAAGCTTCTATTTTGATGATTTTCTCTCATAAAGTAACGATCTTTTGATGATTCTTCTCTCTTACAGCAAACAGTCTTTTATACTCTGCAAATAAGGCTTGAATCCATGTAGCCCCGCTTGCTAGTTAGGCTTTGTTTTTGTCTTGTGATGTCTCTCTCTGATGTCGCTCTACTTACTCTGCAGGGATTAAGTCATTGCAGAAGATGTCTCGCCATTGTCACCCAGACTGCCAACGATCAATTGCTTCCAAAGAAGAGCATGGTAAACTTCAAATAACTAACCGTCATTTTTAGTTTAGCCTGATAGTTACTATAGATGCATTGGGAACTCATATATGGTTTTTTTTTTAATTGTCTTGTAGATTCAGCTGAGAGAGCTGCTACGGTGGCGGCTAACCTGATCAGCGTTACGAGGAATGTACTCAAGCTGGACCGTGAGATGACCGAATACTCTGCTCAGTTCTTGGTGGACAACGCTCTCCTCGAGGAGAAGCCAGGGCAGAGTCCACACAGCTTCTCGTTGACCATGGAGGACTGTCTGGAGTATCTGGTGAAAATGGCTTCTCCCAAGACCGAGGCCGAGCTGGAAGAGATGGAGAAAGACCAGCAGCGACGCGCCAAGATCACTGTCAAGGACTGCCTCGAATGCGCTTTCAAGGAAGGGGTGCCGAGGAGTGAGCACTGGGCGCATCTGGGATGCGTCTCCCCTGTTCCTGCGTTTGCTTCGTTCATTCCTCGCGTGCCTATGAAAGGGAAAGTGATCGAGACTCAGAATCTTGGTTACGCCATGGAGTTAATGAAGCATCATCCGATAGCAGCGAAACTTCTTGTCTTCAGTCCTGAGATTGAACGTGTTGGAAATGTACACTACTTCTCTCTCTCTTATCTCTCTTTAATTAGTTGATGATAAATAAAGTTTGATTTGTAAGTTTTGTTGCTTAATTGTGTGGGCAGGGAGTTTACGTTGGCCCATCAAGTGCTGGTGGTGGTGGATCACGTTACGTGGGACTCAGAGACGTGATCCTATGTAGAGCGGAGAAGTTCGGAGGAGATGATGTGATGAATGTGCAGATCTGCTACAAGAGGAGGACTTTCTTCATCAAAGTCTCTCTCACCCGCATGGTTACCACACTAGCGGATGATGGAGATGAGTCTCAGAGCATTGAGCCGATGGGTCTTCTTGTGGACTTCGTTGTCCCTCTCATTTCCAAGTGAAAATAAGTACCTAGAGAAACACAATATGGTATGTAATAAATGAAGTAATCATGAAAGAAAAAAACCTTATGCTAGTTGTTGTGTGACTTTTGTTTGTAGTCTGATGTTTAAAATCATGCTCTAGGAGACTCTTTATCTACCAGTTAAGAAGTTGTGATTTTATATCAGTTTGTTAGACCGTTTGCTAGTAATGATTCCGATCAACATCCCTCTTTGCATGCTGCTTTCTTATTAAAATATTTTAACAACTCGGAGATACTATATAACATGCAAGGGTTTACGTTTAGTATGTCATAATGTCCATGTGACAATTTGCACAATAATTTTGTATGATATTTTTTGGGATACACTTTCTCATTAAACTAATCAAAAGCAAGTTTGTAGGCACAAAGAGGTTCAAAAACAAAAAGGGCACCAAAAGGAACATAAGAAAAATACTAGACTTAATTAATGAAATTCTTGCTTAATGAACAAAAAGGGCACCAAAAACAGGAAACAATTTGAAGAACAAATGAGATTTGTAATTTTTATTTTAAATTACTAGACTTAATTAATGAAATTCTTGCTTCAAAATGGGGGACTTGTTATTTAAACGGTGTACATTTATACAATGCATTGTTTCATCACGAAATTATGGATATTAATATTTTTTTTTTGTCACAAAATCATACATGTATTAATGATTCCTTAAATTGCCTAGGTGATGTTGTTTAACATTAGCACTTGTCAATCTCCATTTGATCAATGAAAAGGAAGGAAAAAGGAGAAAACGCTCGGCAGTCCTAAAACGACAAAGTAGCAATCCGACGTCGTTGTGTCACTAGTCTGAAGAGAAATAGAGAGCAGAGGGTTTCTTCTAGAACTTTATATAAATTGCTCTCTACGCAAGCTACTTGTGTGTGTGTGTGTCAACTCTCCAGCCGTCGTCTCTCTCCGTCTCAGGTAGCTCTCTCTCCCTCTTCCATAGTTTGTTTCTCTCCTAGTTTCCGTTTAGCTTGCTTTGGTTTCTCCATGGATTCTGAACTTTGCCGTTCCCCGTACGAGTAGTGAACAACGATGAAACCCTTTAGCTACATTTTAGGGTTTTGTGTTTTTGTGTCTTAGATCTGAACTTTTTCTTTCGGTTTAGTGTTCCTTTGCTATCAGCTTAGTTAGTTGAAGTATAAAGCTTCTCGATTGATGACTTTTTTTTCTCTAAAAGTAACAATCTTTATGCTCGAAACCATGTTTCCACTTCGCTAGCTAGGGCTTGTTTCTTTGTGAAAATGTCTTCTTGTGCATGAATCTGATGTTAAAGCAACAGCCTTTATGCTCTTAACGAACTTCTAAACCATGTCTCCGCTAGCTAGTTAGTCTTTGGTGACACTTGTGATGTCTCTCTCTGATGTCGCTTTACATATGTTTCTTTGTGCTAAGGAACATTAGTGTCTGAGCAAGTTTCTTATTTTGTTGCAGAAAATGTCTCGCAACTGCCATCCAGATTGCCAAAGAGCAGCCGCTGCCAAAGAAGAAGATGGTAAATTTGATTTTGGTTTTGCCTGATTGTTACTATAGATGATTGCATTGGGAACTGATTTATGGTTTTGTTTTTTCTCTGTCTTGTAGATTCTGCTGAAAGAGCCGCTACGGTAGCAGCTAACCTTATCAGCACTGCGCGTCTGATCCTCAAGCTGGACCGTGAGTTTACAGAGTACTCAGCTCAGTTCCTGGTGGACAACGCTCTCGTCGAGAAGGAGCCAGCGCAGGGTCCACACCCCTCCACGCTTAAGATCGAGGACTGCATTGAGTATCTGGTGAACATGGCTTCTCCCAAGACAGAGGCCGAGCTGGAAGAGATGGAGAAAGAAAGACAGCGGCGCGCCAGGATAACTGTCAAGGACTGCCTCGAGTGCGCCTTCAAGGAAGGGATACCGAGATACGAACACTGGGGGCACTTGGGATGTGTTTCCAAGGTTCCCCCGTTTGCTGCTCTGATGCCTCGCGTTCCCGTGAAAGGAGAAGTGGTCGAGGCTAAGGAGCTGAAAGACGCGTTTAAGTTGTTGCAGGATGGACCGGTGGGAGCAAAGCTGCATGTCTTCGCTCCTGAGATCGATCTTGTCGGAGAAAATGTACAGTCCTCTCTCTCCCTCTTTGATTAGTTATATTGTATTGGTAAAAGCTTTCATCTAATCTTGTTGTTATTGTGTGGCAGGGAGTTTACGATGCCCCGTCAGTTGGTGGAACAAGCTACGTTGGGCTTAGGGACGTGATCCTTGTAGCAGTAGACAAGATCAATGGAGAAGCAGTTGGGACTGTGAAGATTCGCTACAAGAAGAAGACTCGGTACATCAATGTGTCTTTGCGCCGTATGTTCACCACACTAGCGCACAAAGGCGACGAGTCTCAGACCATTGCGCCGACGGGTCTTCTCGTTGACTTCATCATCCCTCGCTTGTCCAAGTGAATAACCAAGATCTTCGATGATCTTGTGGTAAGTATCTAAGTAAACCAGATCTTAGGATCTTTGGTTAGTATCTAGAGAGAACAATATGGTATGTAATAAGTGAAGTATTGTGAAAACCTTATGCTGTTTGTTTGACTTTTGTTTATCGTTTGATGTTTGTCTGTTTCTAGGAGACTCTTATCTATCTATCAGTAAAGAAGTTATGATGACTACTTTATAAGATGTTTAGTATCAGTTTGTTTAACCGTTATGCTAAGAAACATTATCCCTCGTTGCATGGTACCAACCTTTAAAAACTATATAACATGCAGGAGTACTGTTAGGTGGTCCATGTGATTATAGTATTAGTAAGACCTGTATATAATATTCTTGAGCTACACTTTCTCATTAAATAAGAACAGCTTAGTTTACTCAAATCCCATTCTCGCTTATTAATTAAAATGTTTGACACACAGATTGTTAATACTACACATTCAACATAATATCTTTAGTCTTGCACATCTTGAACTACAAAACCAAGATGTAGGCAACAGAAGGAACATAAACAAAACACAAAATCGAGAAAAACAAAACCAGGTGACAAAACTGAAACTGATCTCGATTACAAGTGCTGTATTAACTCTTTAACATTTTCTCTAACTAACGATATCAAGAAAGGGCTCACCTGTTTGCTGGCGAGTTTAGCTCTTAAACTGATCAAAAACATGTATTGAGATGAAACTTACACAAAGCTTTTACACCAAACTACGGCAAGCCTCGATTTCTGGTGCTTGCGTAGCCAACACAGACTCGCTTACACTCTTTATAACAGCATCCAAGACTGCTTTCTTGAACCACTCATCCTCCATTTTCACTACAATCTCTTTCACCATCCCAAGGATCTCCCCAAAGTTGTTTGGCGCCTTTGGCAGATCAATCCCAATGTCATCCAGCATAGACCCGTAAAGCACACAGCCACTCCCTACGTCTTTAGGATTTAGAACGTTCTTAGAGACCAAATGATTCAAGAGTTTCCCCACTCAACGCACGGTGGGTTTTTCTCCAACCCGAGGGAGATGGATTCTCTGACGAGCTCGGGATGGTAAGATGGTGATTTCAGTTCCTCTACCATTGTAGTGCTTCATCCAATAGACGGACACTGAAATATTCTTCCAGAAGCGACTTGGTTTTTCTGCTGAGCACTTCTGAGATCAAGCTAGTAGCAATAGGAGGAGCCACCTCCTGTGGCTGTGGTGGTGTTTGTGTCTTCTCCACTGTTTGTCTGCTCAGGGCAGCACTATAACCTTGCAAAAGAGCACTTGGTCTACTACCATTCAAGATACCTCCACTGCCCTGAGGTAAGGCCTTGAGTTAACCGATAGTGACTTGTCCATTATAACAGGAGACTGAACACGCCCTGAGAGCTGTGGATTATGCCTATTCCCTCTAGGCATGGAACGGGACCTTCCCATCTCCCAGCCGTCATCATCTGTTCCAGGCATCATTCCTCCAGTACCAGAACGTCCAAAGAAGTTTCCAGAGCCTATAACTTCAGCATCAGCACCACCAATATTGCTTCTCATATTCGCCATTGCACGGGGGCAATTTGATGAACTATCTTTCTCAGGCACCATCTTCTGCTTCAGAAGCTCACCAACCAAACGGATGTTTCCTAACGTTCGAAGCTTGGCCGTTCTTTCCTTGTCTCTGCGGTCCATCTCTTGCGCTGGATCAGTCATCAGTCTGACTTCTTCCTTCAGTTTGTCAGCGCCTTCAAACTGTTCTTGGCAGTTATTCAAAAGCACTCTTTTGAATGTTACTTCTTTTTCCACCGGCTTCCTCAGATGGGAAGGAAGGCAGCTTTCCATTGATATCAAAAACACAAGAGAGCATGCAATGATTATGCCTTCTCAAAAATCAGCTGTATCGCTCCCTGAATTTCAAGATAAAGGACAATGATTATGCCGTGAAGAGAGAGCTACAAACAAGTCCGAATGCATAATATGAAATTAGGAACATACCTTAAGGATATCAGCAGAAGTGATCTCAGAGTCGATTAATTGACCTTTAAGGAGGTCATACTTCTCAGGAGTCATCTTGTTCAGAATACTGCAGAGAACATGAGACTATATTGATTTGATCAACTATATAAAGCAAATAAACCCAAACACAAAGACATATACTCATTATAGTAATGCAGAATACAATAATACCCTTTCACAGTCTTGAGGACTTGGTCCTTTTCTGAAAGAGTTCCTCTTCTAGCTGACCATGGAACCTCTGCTTTAACCAAAGCAGGAGGAGGACCAGACTGTTTCAGTAAGTTATCATGTTTAGTCACAAACAATAACCACCCAAGGCCAAAAGAAAACTAAGTTATTGTCAGAATAGTCAACACTCACTCGTTGGTTTGATCCATTATGTGCATCTATAGGTTCACGTTGGTCTTTTCCTTGACCTTGCTTTACTTGGGGAAGGAATAGATGCACGACTATGCCAATCACGGTTATCAGTCTCCGAGTAACGATTCTGAACTTGAACTGCAGGCTGAATAGAGCAAACAAGAATAGGAACATTAAAAAAAAAACTGAAACAATTAACACAACTAGAAACAACGTTTCATTGACTCACCTGACTTTCAGAACGGCCCCAGCTCTGCTCATCCCCAAAAAGATCAGATGCAAGTTCCTGACTGAGCTTCAGGATTGTCTCAGAGACTTCGAACGCCTACACAGAGAAAATGGTGATTCGGTGAATGACTGATTTCAAACGAATCTATCAACCTACACCCAGGAATGATCACTTCAAAGGTGCTAACAAGTAGGAGACATTTAAACCAAACTAAACAGTGCATTATAAAGATTCTAGTTACCTCTTTAAGCTGAAGCAGCTGTTCTCTGGTGAACCTCAAAATCTCATGACCTTCAAATCTGGAGTCCCCTCTCTACTAGAAAAAAAAAACTTCAACCTCAGAACTCAAAGCACAAAATGAAAACAGGGTAGGATGATTTAAAACCATGAGCTCTAATCAAGAAGATGAATCAACCATATCCATAGGGTCCTTTATGAGCATCAACGAACTTATAGAGTGCCCACCTAAAAAAGCCTACAAGTATCAATATTCGTCCATATTTACAGCAAGGTCACATAGCTAAAGCGCCCCACCAAGAATTAGGACATTGCATTTAAGTTAAAACATGGTTGTATGATTAATACTTATGCGCTCAAATCAAGAAGATGAATAAATTATATACGTAGGGTCCTTTATGAGCATCAAAGAACTTAAAGATTGCCCACCTAAAAAGCCTACAATCATCAATCTTTGTCCACATTTACAGCAAGGTCGCATTGCTTAAGCGCCCCACCAAGAATTAGGACATTGCATTGTCTGTTCAACAAAAGAACGAATCCAATCATCAAACTTACAAATATTCGGCTTATCTAACTCAAAACAACTTTTAGAAGAATACAAAAAGCAGAGGAATCAATCTTACCTTGACGGCAAAGGAAGGAGCGTCTCCGACATCGGTAAGGTCAGAAGAGGAAGAAGAAGATAAGGTGGAGCGTGGGAAAAAGAGTCTGCTTCCTCCACGACCGCCTCCAGGTCTCAAGCTCAGCATCACTCGAATCTTTTCGCGGTAAAGGAAGGGTAAGAGCAGAGATGGTTCTGTTCTGAGACTGCTGCACAAAGACACACGAGTTTGAGGATTCTGGTCGTTAAAGCGAACAGCTTGACATTACAGATGAAAACAATGTAGGATCAAAGAGAGATAATGGAGAAGTTTACCTGAGAGAGAGTTTGTGAGTGAAGAGAAAGAGATAATGCGGCGCAGAGTAGTGAAGAGTGTGTTTTATTTCTCTCTGTTAGGGCTTCGGACAGTGATTAAAATACTACAATGATGTTTGAGTAAATATTAAGAGAAGAAGTCCCATAGTCCTAATATAATAGAAGTACCTAAGAAGGTTTTAAAAAAAAATTAAAGAGTAAAATTTAAGTTAGGTATTATTATTTACTTTTTTGCTGATATTTGTTTTCTTGTTTCTTTAATTTTATTGAAATAACAAATTTGCGTGCTTGGATTTTGATTCGATTTTTAAAATTTTCCGATTTTCAAATTTAACTTTTTATATCCCACTCAAGTTTTATATATGATATTATCAAAATCAGTTCAGTTATATTTTATAGTTCTAAAACTAAATACATTTATGGTTCAGTTTATAACAATTTGAAATATATATTTTTTGATGAAATGTGAAATGAAATATACATATTTGGATATCATATCAAAATATGTATGAAATTAAATATTTTAAATATTTATTATTTATTTTGGATATTAATTCAAATTGTTAATATTTTTTGTAAATTGTTTGGATCTTTCATATCATTTGAAAGATTGTGTCATGATTAGTGTGGTGAAACCTACGTAATTACACATATGTTTCTTTTTAATGGAATTGGAATTTGAAATTTGTGCTCTGTTTACGAATTCATAATTTTTTTTATCTAAATTGTTTATGTCGATGTTCTCCATACATATAACTTTTTCATTCTTTAATAAGATGTTATGAATAAAATCATCAGAATTAAGAAATTTGTATTTTTAAAATAGTTGTATTAATAATATAAATTTAAATTTAGTTGATAAATCATAAATAACACAAAAAATTGTTGGTCAGTCAGTTTTTAACAAAATTAAATTATTTTTGAAATAACAAAACATTTTATATTTTGAAACATCAAATTCCTGTAAAACATCTTTTTCTATATATTTTTTTTATCAAATTTCTATAAAATATACATCTTTTTCTATTTTTTTCAACTGTTAGGAATCTAGGAACATAATGTAATAAAATTCATAACTAGCGTCACTTGGAATATCAACTTTTGCAAAATTATCAGCAATGTCATTTCGAGAACGGTTTGTCCATCTTAACATCACTTCTTTGAACTTTTTGCTCCACCATCTTACTTCTCGGGTCCAGTTATATGTTCCAAAGCTGGTCCAGTTATATGTTCCAAAGCTAACACTTTTGCATTGAATGTAGCCATCATCTTCTTGTTATCTCCTTCAAAAATCACCTTAGTAAAACCTTGGCTCCAACAATGTTGTATTGCCATAATAAAAGCATGAAACTCTGTCTCTATCACAGACTAAGCAAGTCCTCTTCCCTGTCCTGATCCCAGATATGTGCTATTCACATCTCTTAAAATCCAACCTGCTTTACAAGGTATCGAAGGTGATATAAACGATCTATCAAAGTTACATTTTATCCATCCTTGTCTTGGATATTGCCAGTTGTTCTCAGTTGTATCGTATCATTGACCTCCCTGTTACTAGTGTGCCGAGAATTTTGCATATCCGTTATGTTTTGAGACCATTCTTTGTTGTTATTGAAGGGAGGGATATTTGTTGTTGTATCAACAAGACGTAAAATTATATATTGGTTTCACCATCATTATAAAGTTGCATATACCAGCATCCGATATCTTGGCTTGCAAGTCAAGTTAAAGAACTTCATAATTGTTAGCCCTAAAATTGAAGGCTTCACAACAAAATTTTATATTAACAAACTAGTTATAGATATATACAAAAGAAGTACATAAAAGTTCATGAATCAATAAGTTAATCTACCCTATGACATCATATCAGCATTACGCATGTACCGCACCCAAAACATCTTAATCTATACCCTCTTTGTAACAAACATTTTCTCTTTATTTTTTAGGGTTTGGGTTTGAGGAGAACCTTTGGTAATGGTAAGACGTGTGATCTTCCTTCTTTTTTTTTGGTCGAATCTAAAATCTATTTGTATAATATACAAAATAAAAACAGCAAAATCTCCCATGTTTTCAAAGAGGCTGCTTAGCATCTCCATCATGTGCTATCTATATCAGATCCCTTTTTCATATCTAAACATACATGATCATGAGCCCATAGAAATGGCTAGTGGCATCTCACTTTCATGTGAATCTACCGTGGAGGTTGACATTCTTTTCTTTGATTGGTTCCCTTCAACTTGCCCTTGTTGGTGAGCTATCTCCTCAGGATCATCATCATGAGCCTCTAAAGATTGCTCGGGAGGATCAATATCACGAGCATTGGACTCTCCGGTCGCATTGTTGTTATTACCACCCGATCCAATGACCATCCTAAACCCAAAAGTGCGGGAGACTATGCGGTACGCAAAGGTTAGGATCCAAAAGGACCAAGGGAGACATACAAAGAAAATGCCTAGGTAAGAGAGCCAAGCTGGAGGGTAAGGGAGGATTGTGTATGCAATTAGACAACCTCCTCCGACAGCTATTGATAGGAAGAGAAACAAGGTTATGAGAAATATGAATACCCGACCCGCCCCTGGATCTGGTACAGGCATCGTTCTTTTAAGGAAAGAGCGATCTTATAAGGTGAAGAAGGATCAAGATACGTTTAAGGGTACTTCTATATCATCCTCCATTTACGAAGTTGCTCCTTCTCTTTCTTTCAATTTTTTTTCTCAAATGGGGTTTGTATCGGTTGAAGAGGATAGCCTGAAACAAGATTCAATCACACACACACAAAGAAAAAGAGCAATGAGGAGAAAGAAAACCCAAGAATATATTTTTGTGTTGTTTTGTTTGTGTAGTTTGACAAGAATAGTCATTAGTCATTTTTTTCTTTTCTTTTCTTTTTCTACATTTGTCATTCCATAGGAGAGGGACGGACGTCCGTAGATAAAGGACCTATAAGCTTTTTGCAATCTTAATTAATCAGAGAGATGATATGTGCTCATGTGTACTAGTAAACTCATATTATACAAGGTGCAATGTGAGGAAACTTGTTTTGCTATCTTTATCATCAAAAATTCAAAAATACAATTAGACTATTCCAGCTCTGGAGATTTGCATTCTAAATATTACTAATGATAAATACGGCACATGCAAAGAATACAATCAATCAATGCTATTAAAACTGGATCATAACCGGTTGATAAAAAGTTATATCTAACTTCTATTTTATTAAACTAACTATAAGTTAAATCAATTTTTTATATTCGCGATTAGTTTTTAATAATACACATTTGGTAACCGCCACAAATACATGGATCCACTCCTCTCAAACAAACTAAGGTTGTGTATGTTCATATGCACAACAAGAAATATTTAAGTTAAGCAAACTCATTATAATTGGTTCAATAAAATAAAAGTTGGACATAACATTTATCAATAAATTATCAATTGAAACAAATCTAAATATTAAAATTAAACTTAAAAAAAATAAAATTAAAACAAAAAATATACACGCTCAGAATCTAGTTGTTGCAATTAAAGTCATACTAAATATATGTTTTCAAATAAAACAAGAATCAAAATGAGTATGTTCCAATTTTAAGGATTTGTATTTTTCTGATATCGAGTCTATCAGTAATTATTTTGTTATATATATATTTTTGATATTTAAAGCTGGAGTTCAAGGAATTGCATTCCATTTTCTGCTTTCATTTTAAAGAAGTTTTGAAGCCTTGATATATTCTCAAGTATCGGCCACAATAGAATAGGAAGTTTTCAATATTCATCTTTAAAGCGTAGATACTTTTCCTTGTAATCTTGTTCTACTTTGGCCAAACCTAGTATACAAATATTTGATTTGATTTGAATATGATTAAGATAAGACGGTAATCAATCTATCTTATTAAAGTAGAAGTACTTTAAGCTTTTGTTTGGTAATAGAGATAAGAGTCTTTAAAAAAAAAATTTTTGTTTGGTAACAAAGATAGTAGAGAATTTTGTCTTTTCCTTATTTAAATGATAGATTTAAGTATTTAATGTTTTTTCCTAATTTAAATAATAGATTTTTTTAATAGAATGAATCTTAACCAAAATAGATTTCCTTATAAATTTTTTGTTAACATTAAATATTTTTCAATATTTACTAATAAAAATAATAAAATAAAAAATCACACATCAAAATCAATTTATATATCATATAAATAAAATATAAAATATTGTATTTATAAATTGTTAGTATAACACTTTTATAATATAATTCCAATTAGTTATAAATATTAGATTTTTATATGATACACTATGATATAATAGACGATTAAAATCACATAATATAATTATTTAAAGTAATAAATAAAAAATTTGTTTTAAAATGGTATACTAACAATTATGTAATACATATTAATTTACATATATATATATATATATATATATATTATCATTAGAATCTATCTTATTAAAGTAGAAGTACTTTAAGCTTTTGTTTGGTAATAGCGATAGGAGTCTTTAAAAAAATTAAATTTTGTTTGGTAACAAAGATAGTAGAGAATTTTGTCTTTTCCTTATTTAAATGATAGATTTAAGTATTTAATATATTTTCCTAATTTAAATAATAGATTTCTTTAATAGAACAAATCTTAACCAAAATAGATTTCCTTATAATTTTTTGTTAACATTAAATATTTTTCAATATTTATTAATAAAAATAATAAAATAAAAATCACACATCAAAATCAATTTATATATCATATAAATAAAATATAAAATATTGTATTTATAAATTGTTAGTATAACACTTTTATAATATAATTCCAATTAGTTATAAATATTAGATTTTTATATGATACACTATGATATAATAGACGATTAAAATCACATAATATAATTATTTAAAGTAATAAATAAAAAATTAGTTTTAAAATGTTATACTAACAATTATGTAATACATATTAATTTACACATATATATAGATATTATCATTAGAACAAAGAAAAAAATTGAAGTGAAAGCAAATATTTATACGGCCATATTTAAGATTTTTTTTAACAAATTTATTTTAATTTCAAATATGTTTATATATTTTATTTATTTATAAATTATTTTATTTGTTATTAATAATGCTAAGATTTTGGAATTGGAAATATTTAATGATCCATCTCTATATTATTTTCATTAGGAATTATAAATTTATATCAAAATATTTTTTAAAACTTTTAATTTTTATTATAACTACAAATGTTAATTTTCAATCTAAATTTATGTTTAAATATTACAAATATATCATTTATAAATGAAAAAATTAAAAACATAAAATAAATACCCGCCCGGTTGGGCGGGTCAAGATCTAGTTTATGATTAAGAACACATTGTTGACTGGTGAACACAACAAAAAGCTAACCAATTAAGCAGTGATGACACATAACACGTGGCACATTCTATATCTATAGCCGTCAAAGAATAAGCAAACGCGGGCCCCGTCTAATATATCCATTATCCGCAACTACTGGCTCTCTGCCCGCCAGCGAATTAATAATATATCTAAATAACCATATTACCCCTTCTCCAGAGCGACAAAGCGGTGGGTAATTTCGTAATTTTACAGCACTCAGCTTTCCTTGTTAATCGAAAGACGATAGCGCGTGTCAGTACCTCCACAAATTAGACTATTCCAGTTCTGGAGATTTGCATTCTATATTACTAATGATAAATACAGGACATGGAAAAGAATACAATCAATCAATGATATTAAAACTGTGGATCATAACCAGTTGATAAAAAGCTATATCCAATTTATATTTTATTAAACTAAGTATAAATTAAATCAATTTTTCATATTCGTGATTACATTTTAATAATACACATTTGGTAACCTCCACAAATACAGGGATCCACTCCTCTTAAACAAACTATGGTTGTGTATGTTAATATGCACAACAAGAAATATTTAAGTTAAGCAAACTCATTAGTAAAACTCATTATAATTGGTCCAATAAAATAGAAGTTGGACATAACATTTATCAATAAGTTATCAATTGAAAATAAATCTAAATATAAAAATTAAAATTTTCAAAAAAAAATTAAAACAAAAAACATACATGCTTAGAATCTAGTTGTTACAATTAAAGTCATACTAAATACTCGCTCTGTTTTTTAAAGATCCATGTTCTAGGAAAAAAATTGTTTTAAAAAATATATTTTTTACTTTTTCAATGTATTATTTAATGAAAATCTGTTAACTTTAAGAAAATTAATTGTGTTTATTGAATTTTTATTGGTGAAAGATTATGGAAAATTGTTATTCACAAAAATCAATGCATTTTAATGTGATTTCTTAATATATGTGAAAAGTCTAGAATATGTATCTTTAAAAAACAGAGGGAGTATATGTTTTCAAATAATTATTGTATCAGTAACTATTTTATAATATATATTTTTAATATTTGAAGCTGGAGTTCAAGGAATTGCATTCCATTTTCTGCTTTGATTTTAAATCAAGTTTTGAAGCCTTGATTTATTCTCAAGTATCGGCCACAATAGAATAGGAAGTTTTCAATATTCATCTTTTAAGCGTAGATACTTTTCCTTGTAATCTTGTTCTACTTTGGCCAAACCTAGTATACAAATATCTATCTTATTAAAAGAGAAGTACCCATTTAAAAATACCCCTTAGTTTTCACTTTTATTTACACTTTATGCCACTGTAATATTAATTAAGTTTCCTATTTTTATGCTTGTCTTTTTCACTTTAGGTAATGTGTTTTCCAAAATTAAATACACAATTAAACAATACTTTCTATTTTAATATTTTGTCTTTTTCACTTAGATTAATGTGTTTTCCAAAATTAAATTTGAATTAAATACACTTCATTAATTTCTCCATTAAATCAATTTCAAATTAAAAAAATTACATTTTTATTGGACAAACAATTCATAGAAATTATAATATCAACTTTTCATTTAACGAATCTGAACGAAAAATATTATCAAATTTGAACCGAAACTAGATAATATCTAAACGGATTTTTACCATTTTGGTATCTAGAAAACCATAACCAAACCTGATCTGAACGAAATATTTTGGATATTCGAATGTATTTAAATCATATTTATATACTTAATATGTTAACTATTTTTAGAGTTAATATCAAAGATATAAGCTATTTTAAAGTTGTTTAAAATATTTGAAATATAAAAAATAGTCAAAAGTAAACATCTAAAATAGATAAACAATAATCAAAACACCAAAAATACTTAAAATATATATTTATTCTCATCCAAATATTCAAGTTAAACATATTTTTAATTTTTAATTTAGGTACTTTGGCTTACATTACTCAAATTACATTACTCATATTTACATGTTATATTATTTTATTTTTAGATTTAGAGATATTTAAAGATATATAAATTTTGAAAATTTAAAAATAGTTTAAACGGGTTATCAAACCCGCAAAAATCCGAATCAAACCGGAACCAAAATTTATAAATACACGAATAAAGCTAGAATCTTTAAACTCGAAAATCTCAAACCCGAATAGATTTTAACTGAATTCGAGTGGATACCCAAATATCCACCCCTAATTTAGTCAATATAAATAGATCAAATATTATAAATATATTATTTTGTATAAATAAATAAAAACTAAAAGTGAAAATTAATACCCGTGCGGTCGCACGGGTCAAGATCTAGTTCGATTTAATTTGAATATGATTAAGATAAGACGGTAATCAATTTATGCTTAAGAACACATTGTTTACTGGTGACCACAGGTCCACAACAAAAGCTAACCAATTAAGCAGTGATGACAAGTAAAACGTGGCACATTCTCTATCTATAGCCGTCAAAAGAATAAGCAAAAGCGGGTCCCATCTAATATATCCATTATCCAGAACTACTGGCTCCCTGCCCGCCAGCGAATTAATAATATATCTAAATAACCATATTACCCCTTCTCCAGAGCCACAAAGCGGTGGGTAATTCCGTAATTTCACAGCACTCAGCTTTCCTTGTTAATCGAAAGACGATAGCGCGTGTCAGTACCTCCGCCGGATACTCGCGTCGATAGCCGCCAGGAGAATCCACCGTTTCAATCAAATAGAGAGAGAGAGAGAGAGAGAGAGAGAGAGAGAGAGAGAGAGAGAGAGAGAGAGGGTTTCGTTGTTTGGATGGTGGAAATGAGGAATCCTGAGTCTGATTCAGCGGCGGCGAAGTGCCGAGACGAGCTGCCGGTGAAGCTGGAGGATGGTTTAGAAGAAGAGCACGGTCCTCTCAACAAGCGATCTAGGGTTTGTTCTTCTTTCGAGAATTTGATATAAAGTTTGCTCCTTTTTTTTTTAGCTTTTAATTATTTGTTTATTGTTTGTTGCAATTGAATCAGTTATGGAGCTCATCCACAGTGGTGGCACCGGCCAAGTATAACCCGCTTGATGAGCCGAGCCCTCTTGGACTTACCCTTAGAAAGAGTCCATCTTTGCTTGATTTGATACAGATGAGGCTCACGCAGAGTGGTGATGACCCAAAAGCCCAAGGCTCTGGTTGTGTTAAATGTATTACTGCTGGATCGAATAGTATTGAGAAGCTTAAAGCTTCCAACTTCCCCGCCACACTTTTGAAGATCGGGCAATGGGAGGTAAGCGTTTTGCCTTTTGTTTTGATTATATGTTTCGTGGTGGTTTCAAAATCTGACTTGGATATGGTTCTGTTTTTTTAAAAACAAAGTATAAATCGAGGTATGAAGGTGATTTGGTGGCGAAGTGTTACTTTGCAAAACATAAACTTGTTTGGGAAGTGTTGGAACGAGGTCTTAAGAGTAAAATAGAGATCCAATGGTCAGATATTATGGGGTTGAAGGCAAACTGTCCTGAAAAAGGACCTGGGACGTTGACTCTCTTGGTACAAGATTCACTCATGATCTTTTCATTAGCGCGTCTTATGCTTTTGTTCAACTCTAATCTTTGTTTCTTTTTTTTTTGGTTGTTTCAGCTTTCTAGGCAGCCTTTGTTTTTCCGGGAAACAAACCCACAGCCTAGGAAACATACTTTGTGGCAGGCAACATCAGATTTTACTGATGGCCAAGCCAGTATGCACAGGTACAGACATTTGTTGTGGTTTCTGCTCTTAGCATTTTGTGTCTAAATAATGTTTGTCCTAGCGTCAGCTAATGATAGTCTCACTATGATTTGTTAGGCGGCATTTTCTGCAATGTGCTGAAGGGGTAATGAACAAACATTTGGAAAAGCTTGTTCAGTGTGATCATCGCCTTTTGTATTTAAGCCATGAGCCAGAGATAATCATGGACTCTCCCTACTTTGAGGATCCGAACGAATCAAAGGGAAATCCTTTTGAGAATTTTAATCTTAGCACAGGTCCTTCTGTATCCGGGACTCAGAATTTAGCAGCATCCCCTGTTGGAGCTCAGTCATCCTCTGAACATATGTATCTGTCTCATGAAGCACCATCTCCCAGCTCAGGTATCTTTCTTATTAATTTGTAGTTTTCTTTTCACTTTTGTTGAGCCAAATTAAATGAATGTATCTTTTTTGTTTGATTCATCTCTAGTGATAGATGCTCGTGCAAATGAAGCAGTCAATTCAAGAAACACAACGGGTTGTGGTCAGATGGGACTACGACAATCTATGTCTCTGAGTGATTTCCTTGCAGTTCTCTGTGATTCTTCTAGTCAGGTTGAAGAAGAAGTAGCTGGACTACACCAATCTGTGTCAGTTAGTGACTTCCTTGCACTGTTATCTGATTCAGGAAACATACCTGGACTACAACAATCCATGTCAGTAAACGATTTCGTTGGACTTCTCTCTGATTCTGCTGCTGGTGGGAATGATCCGGAACATGTGGAGAAATTCGAGAGCATGAAACAGCAATTGCTAAGTGATAATAATATCCAGTTCGATGCACCACCACCAGATGAGAAGTCTCTCATGCCAAGGGTTGATTCTTTATTCAACCTCATGTACAACAAGGATCTCAACGCAGCTGCAGCAAACTCACAGCTCGATGTGGAGAACTCGGGTGGATTGAAGAATGAACTCAGTGATCAGAAGGGGATAGTTCCGGACAATAACAACAACGACAAGAGAGTTCTTGATCCAGCTTCCAGCAGTAGCAGCAGCAGACCACAGGGCATGTTGAGGAAAGACTCGTTCAGCGATTTGCTCTTACACCTCCCCAGGATCGCATCCTTGCCAAAGTTCTTGTCCAACATTTCAGAAGAAGATGGTGATGCATATAATAGATGATTGGTGTAAGATTATTCCTTTCTTTTTCATTATTTGGCAAGTACAGGAACCTGAAGTAAAGCCGCTTTTCTGTTTTTCTTGCAAGTCAAATTTGTCTCTTGGTCACTAATCCCCACAGAGATATGAAGAAACTTGTTTTGAATAATGAATTTATGTAGACATTCCATTATTATTATTTTTTTGATCAAAATAGTCATTCCATTATTTATCATACACTTTTTTATCAGTTTTATATATAAAATAGCAAAGCAGGGGTAAAAGAACATCCCTTTATTGGCTGTACCAATAAGAAGAAGTTTTACTGCTTCCCAATGAAGTGTTTTTGGCTGGTGCATATACTGAGATAAACAGTTGACAGTGAAAGCAATGTCTGGACGAGTCAAACCCAAATATTGAAGGCTTCCAACTCCAACAGTAGCTCAACATTCTGATGGATCTGGCAAGATATCACGAGAATTAGTTTAGCATCTGCCATTTTCGTCTTCCTAAGCAAATCTGTAATATATTTGGGTTGCAAGCTTTTTACTTTAATTTTCTTTGTACCATCCAAAAAGTCAATCAATGTGATCTTTTTTGGGCCAAATTCTATTTCGTGCTTCTTAAGTTATAGTTGGTTGGTAGGTTATTATTATGAATTTACTGCTAAATAATGTTACATTAACGTGTTTTCCGGGACAAGAAGGTATCAGGTGTTGGTGGTTGAGGATGAGGAGTCATGAGATAATAGATAATGGTTATGGTACAAGTTCAAATCCATAAATTTGGTATAACAAGAACAAACCAATCGTTGAGCAACAATGTACTAAGAAAATAGTTAAAGTGAAGTTTGGAATGAATGACTTGACTTTAATATTATTCAAAGCTGTACAATATCCATGAATGTGGAATAACAAGAACAAACCAATATTTGACCAACAATGTAATCTTGGTTTACTATATAATCTCAGTTTGTCATTCATATCTGAAGAATCAGTAACGATGATGAACGTTGCATTTTGAGCGGTCGTCAAAAAGGATTTCACAATCCATCCTCTCAAATGAAATAGTATGGGCTCCCCGGTCAAAAGCGATGTTATGGTTCTGCTGAGAAGAAGCACCAATCACGCTCAGCCTACCGGTAGGCGTCCTGATCATGTTCAAGCAAAATATAGTTGGTGAAAACTTGGTAAACAGAACGCTTCCGCTGGATGCCAAGAGTCTCTTTACCAAGTTTTCACCAACTATATTTTGCTTGAACGTGATCACGACGCTTACCGGTAGGCTGAACGTGATTGGTGCTTCCGATCAGCAGAACCATAACATCGGCATTGAGCTGGGAGCACATACAATTTCATTTAAGATGATGGACTGTGAAATCCTTTTTGACGACCACTCAAAATTCAATGTTCAACAAATCTCAGTTTTGTTCTTTTAAAATGTTTAAGAGCAACTTCTCTTCTTTTGTTCACAATATCTTTGTTTCATGAGAAGTCTAAACTCAGTGATGTGAAGGGGATAGCTCCGGACAATAACAACAACAGAGTTCTTGATCCAGCTTCCAGCAGCAGTAGACCACAGGGCATGTTAAGGAAAGACTCGTTTCGTTCAGCGATTTGCTCTTACATCTCCCCATAATCACATCATTGCCAAAGTTCTTGTCCAACATTTCAGAAGAAGATGGTGATGCATATAATAGATGATTGTGTAGATTCCTCCTTGTAAATCAAAATCTGTCTCTTGGTCGCTAAACCCCACAGGGAACTGAAGAAACATGTTTTGATAATGAATTTATAAAACTCATTCCATTATGTAGTCCTTTGATCAGTTTCGTCAGATTAATGAGACAAAATATCATTGTCGCACCACCATGAAAGCTATCTTTGTTGTTCTCCCATCTTTTGGTTTCATAACAAAGTAACATAAACAGACAACACTAAGGCAAAGCAAAATAGTAAACAGTATCAAAAGATGGTAGGAAGAAGTCATTGGAGTGCGATGATCAAATATAAATACAGAGTTGTTTTTACTTCAGAGTGTATCCAGTACACTCATTCCCCACACATAATAATAACCTACCAACCAACTATAACTTGAGAAGCACGAAAACAAGTGAATGTAATAATAACCTACCAACCAACTATAACTTAAGAAGCACGAAATCAGAATTTGACACCAAAAAAAAAAAAATCAAATTCGATGGTACAAAGAAATTAAAAGTAAAAAGCTTGGAGTAACATTGATAAAATAATTAAACAGAAAAAATAAAACATTAGGCAGATTTTGAAAACCTAATCAGTCTACGTCTAATAAAACATACTCATCCCAACCAAACTTGGTTTCCGAACTCGAACTAGTCTGGCGCCACCAATGTATCTAAATTTCGCCTGCTTCTTGGCTATCTCTTCCATATCAACCACTTTCCTCATAGGATGTAGCTCGACTATTTCACCGTTTATCAATTCAGTTATTTTGGGACAGAGATAACGAGCATGTGAAGCTTCCAAAAACAAGACGAGGGCAACAAAAGAAGAAGAAGAAGATCTTTCCGAATCTTATGGACATCGTTGGAGTCAAGGTTATTAACAAAGACTTGTTTTGCTGAAGATGATCTTTCCGAATCTTGTTTTGTTTCTGTGAGGCAATTTTGTTTTCTCCCTCTCTCTCTCTCTATATATATATATGTTGCAAATTCCTTTTACTATTAGGAAATTGTTTTTTAAAACTACTAATTGGAAATAATATTTGTAACTTTTATTTGAGATTGTAATTTCCTTCCTATACTAGGAAGTCGTATGTTTGGATAGGCTTTAAAAGGATCACATAGTATTCTGTAAACTTTTATCCTCTAACTCTAATAAATAACTAGAGCTTGTTCTGCAAGGCTATTGGTTCTATGTTTTTACAGATTAATATTTTTTTATAATTAATATTATATATTTTAGATATATGTTCATATAAACAATTGTATTCAAAAGATCCAGACAAAATCATGTAATATATCTTTTTTTTTTGAAGAAAGGCTTTCAAATCATATAATATATCTTTTGGTATAGATATTCAAAACTTGTTTTAGATACATTGATTATTTGAATATTTTAAATTTCTATACATCAGAACCGAGCTTATCCAGATTCGAGAGAACTAACTCGAAAATCGGACATAAATTTATAGTATTAAGTGGGACATAATTTCAAAACAAAAACAAAAAAAATATCCAAAAAAATAATTTGTACCTGAATGGGTACGTGAATATCAATGCCTAACCGATTCTATAAATAATTTTTTTTTATGTGTTTGGCTAAAGTAATTGAAACAGAAAGAATTTTTAATTTAGTAAAATAGTTATATGGAGTGAAAAAATAAATAACAATAAATGTAATATATTTTTATTATTTTGATTCAAGTTATTATTTGTTCACATAAACTATGTCTTTGAATTATGTATTTGAATATGTAGTTTTTCACCGGTTGAAATTAATATAATTTTTTAATAAAACAAACTAAACTGAATTTTTAACCACATGAAGAACCCAATTATTTTACCTTTTAATTGTTACAAAGTTAATGTTGGTTAACTAAAAAATAAAAACTACACTATTATTATTATGGTAATATAATTAGTGACATAATGTATTGTTAAAGTAATGCAATTAGAGAAGTTGTTAGCGTCGTGAAAAATAGAACAATAATTTGTTGAGAAAATATTATTTTTATTTGTATTTCAATTACCAAAAAGAAAGCAGAGTATGTACAAGGGGGACTAAAAGCTTAAACTAAGATCAGCGATCATGAGCTGAAGAAGGTGGCTGTCCGGTTATTGTTACTTTGATAAAAAAGTATTTACATACTTTTATGAATCTTTAGGGAACGGTTTTCTTCCATCACATCAATCTGCCTTATGAAGAACAAGTAAAAGGATCAGGAAGCATTGCTATTGTCACTATGAAGGTATTCACATCCTGAAGAGAGACCATTGTTGTTTTTCCTGAAGACGATGTTGACATTGAACTTGATGCCAGGTTTCTTGAGCCGAGAACATAATCTGACTTACCACTAGCCTCCGGAGGTGATGGCTGCTTCACTGCTTGGCGTTCGATGTGGACAATCTCTCCGACGATGTATGTAGGACTGTTTGGGAGGTGATCTGTGAACAATGCCTCGGATTCAGAGCAACCCCACCACCAGCGCAGACAGAGCTTCGGAGTCTTTCAAAGTGGCCTCGCATCTTCACAGATGATGCGCGTAGTGTATTGTACTCGGAAGCTCGACGATCAGCAGCACAGAGATGGGTCTGGGCTTCTTCTCTTGCTTCATGTAAGCACTTCACTACATGCGGACAGTTCATCTACAACCAAGATATAGCCCATATTTACCACATATACAAGGAGTAATTTAGCTATAATTGGAACTGATTGGCTTTAGCTAATTTAGGCATTACGCTAAAGCATATTGATACTAGCACCTTGCATACTAGAAACTTGACGGTTAGGACAAAGCTAATACCAGTAAGGCAGTAACCAGAGGAGTCACAGAAAATGATCACAAGATAACATTCCTAAACTAGTACGTATGCAATGAGTATCACGAGAGGAGGAATCCACCACATTCTCATCCATACCTTCCCGAGCTTTACATGGCTTGCTTGCTATAAAGGTTTGAAACACATGAGAGCCCTCCTCATCCATGTGCTCCGAACCAGATACATGAGCTTTGCTGCCTTCATAAGTTTTAACCCAGAGGCATCCGTATTATTATTAATATTTCTCTGTCCCTTTAGATAATCATCGGCGAGACGTTGTTCCAGTTCATGGATTCGCTTCTCATATGAATCTTGTTCATCCCGTTCTTCTTGTTCTTGCAGCAATCAAGCAACTCCGAAACAGAGTTATAACAAGCATGCATTTTGGGAAGGTGGTTCTTATCGTGCACTTCGTACATATAGGACCCAGGGCTGTAACAGCATCATGAGGTCAAAAGAGATGAAGACATCTGGCTAGACATGCAGTCATCCACAAGCTTCTTAACCGTATTCACATCTTTACTGTTTCAAGATTCATTTTGCAATATACCTGAGAGACTGCATTATGCTCGTCAATGAAGCGTTCTTGATCCTTAACAGTCGCTTCTAAGTTCTTCACTGATAAAGATGCCCTGCAAGCAAACAACTCCTCTACCTTGGATCTAACGCATCGTCCAATGGATGAGGATCATGCAGTGAAGCAGGTGGTAAAGCATCATCAACTTCCTGTAAATCTACAACCTCTTCTGGTGATGGCGGGTTAGAGTTGCTTTGCAGCATAGCCTTGTTGAAAACAAACACTTCTCGGTGGTCACTAGCGGGGAGTCCGAAAGCAGAGAGCAGCTTCTGCGGCTCGAGTCTCACGTCCAGAGAGAGGAGAAGCTGATCAGTGAAGGCAATACCAGAGACAGAGACTGACTCAACGTAACGCATCACAGACTCAACTGAAGTCGTCTCGCTGCATTCATTTCAGACTCAAAAGAGTGGCCATTCTCAGCCACACATAGAATAAGCTTGCCATTGCCTAAAAAAATAGAGAGACAGAGAAACCCTTTCGCCTATAAAAGAGGAAAAGCCTAGTTTTGTTTTGTTTTTATAAAGGTAAATATTTTAATTAATTTCCACGAGGGCGCTGTAACTCTTTAAGTATTTAGGTTTCACCCCTATAGTTATGTATGTAACAATGTAGAGCCACTTCAATCATCAACTCATATCCAATAGTTATGCTGAATCTAATTAACGTGTTATATTGGGTTCTATTAGTTTCTTTTTCCTCTACCTAAGTTTGGTTTGAGGAGAAAACATTATTATAACAGTTCAAATCTTTACACTAAAATTATAGAACAAATTTGATCATTTGTTTTGATACATGAACTTATAGCAACCTCAAATCAACATAACTTTACAGATTAACGTTTTGGATATGAACCATTGTAGCCATAACCAGAATCTGAATTTATTGCCTATGTATCATATGATAATCAATTATGTTTTCATAACCACTGTTTTAAATGTACCAAATTTTAGCAAAAGAATAGAGGACCACGTAGTAGCGGACCCAGAGATTAATTTTAGTGGGGTCACATATATATATGATTTTTCAAAATATTTTTCAAAATATTAACCATCCACAAAAATGATGTGAGGATAACATGGATTCCACAAATTTTGCTCATCATGCTTATAAACATGCATCTAGTAGTAGTATTAGTGTATTCAAATTATGGATACTAGAAAGTAGACTCAATCATGTTGTCAGCTTAAAACCAAATTGTAGTTGATAATTTTGCAGAAAACCATCATGCTTATAAACATGCATCTAGTATTAGTATTAGTATATTCAAATTATGGATATTAGAAAGTGCAGTCAATCATGTTGTCAGCTAAAATTAAATTGAAGTTGATAGTTTTGCAGAAGTATGATAAGATTAGGAAGTTTTACAAAATCTTTATGAAGTTGTTATATTAAAACTAGATTTAAGAAAATAACAAAATTACAAAAGTAACTTAACAAACAAAAGTTTTAATAATACATGAAACGATGAAAAATGAAGATACCCAATTTAAAATAAATTTAGCTCATAATCTACAAACTTAAGAAAAACAAAGAAGTTGTTTTCTTTTCTTTATTCGAAATGCACTAGTTAATCATATATGGGAACATTAAAGAAATAGATTTAGTTATGTATTTCTATGTAAAACTTTATGTTTTAGTTTAACATTTAGTTAATTAATATTGTTGTAGTATTATCTATATGTGCTAGTTATTTATAAGAGCTATGTATATTAAGATTAATTAGGATAAATGTAAGGACCTTATCTTTTTTAAACTCAAAAGAAATGAGACCATAATATAAAATACAAATACTTTTGAAGTTAAACTCGAAGTTTTGTTGGAGAAAAACACCTTTAACTTCCTAACTTTGAAATAGTTTTCTGTTTTGGAGATGCTCTCATTAGGACAACATTTCAACCATGGAGGAGCAGGTTTCGATCTACATTATTTTTACTCTTTAGTATCTGTAACACCTAGTGATTGCTCATCCTATTCAATGTTCTGTGACGAGTTCTTAAACTTTCTTATCTTGATAGCTCTTGAACCTTGTTATCTTGATTGCCATGTCTGATAAAAATCTTCCATGTAGAGTGCATGATTATGTGATGCGTAACTTTCTAAGCTTATCAAGTTATATAATGTACCATCATGCTGTTGCCAAAGACAGTGAGGTAAGGGCATTCCAGCTAGAAACTCTGCTATTGGGAAGAAAGCAGTCACTGGAGTGTGAGGAAGGTGCAGCCGATTCAAAGAGAGTAGTATCTCTTTTTGTTATCAATACATGGAGAGTAGTAGTAGTAGACTAGTACGTCTTTAGCCATGAGCTAATTACAGTGCTTATGCACAGGGGCCAGCATTTTAAATAATGAGCTTGCACAGGGCCCATATTGCTCTGAGACGGGCCTTGTAGTAGTAGTATCATTCTATCACCAAGAGAAACCAAATCTGCTACGTTTCTTTTAGGCTTTTAGCTACAAGAGTGTGTATCAAAGTCTCCTTTTAGTCGCTTGAGTTTCTTTATACGACTAAGATATTCCTTCTGTGTTATTTGTTTGAGCTACAAGGTGATTTAGTAGTGTTAACATTGAGCGGCCCTAGTTATAAACTTATATGCTAGTTATAGTTTAAGAGTGCGAGTACAATCTAGAATTATTAGCCCGGGCTGGACCACCTAACTTCTGCTCCAATAAGCTCCGATAATTCTGGACCCCACAAGCTTTATCAAGCTATCGTCAAGGAAGGCTCCCTCCAATTATTGAGGCACGTAAATGCATGATTAAGGAAATGACATACTAATAAGATTCTTCATTTATTCTACAAAGAATATTCACATGGGCATAGTTTGATAATGTATATTTTAACCTTTTTTTTTGTTTTTTTTTTGTTTTAAAAAAGCAATAGTTTCCTTTGAGACGTGTGAAGTTGCTTAGAAATGGTCCAATAGCAGAAAACACGTGAAACCATTTGGCACTTGCTTCTGTTCCACACATTTACATACAGTTCCTGCCTCTTACACGTAGGGGTGGGCACGGAGCGGATATCCGGAATTTTAAGGATATCCGTGATCCGATCCGTGTCTTACGAATATTCGATTTTTCGATCCGATCCGATCCGTAACTCTTCGGATATCCGGAACATCGGATATCCGCGAATATCCGATTTTTTTCGGATATCCGATTCGATCCGTAAAAAATAATAAAAAATTAAAAAAATAAATAAAAATAAAAAAAAAAGAAGAAAATTTGAAATAAAATAATAATATTTCATTACTTTTTTATAAGAAAATTACATACTTTCAAAATTTTTAATAACTAAATAATTAATTTAGTGAATAAAACATTATAATACTTATATAAAGATATAAAAGTATGTATATTATATAATTTTATAAACATGTATACATATATATGTATATAACGGATCGGATCGGATATCCGTTTCTAAAAATATTAGTATTTGTGATTTGCTTCGTCTTTGACGGATATTGGATTTTAGTATTTACTTCGATTCGTTAAGTTACGGATATTCAGATTTTTCGGATCGAATCGGAACGAATAACGAATCGAATCAAAATTTACGGATATTTTGCCCACCCCTACTTACACGCAACCATCTCCAACGCAAACGCATCGATACGTTTTTCTGCGTTTGCGCGTTTGACCAACAGCGTTAACGCCACATTCGTTTTAGGACCACACACACGCACGATGAGTGAACTAAAAAAAAGTCCGAATATTTTGGATTAGTCAAGTACGCCTGTGAATGACGTCATCCTACACATGCTTTCTAATCTCCAGCCCTTAAAAATGCAAAAATGATCTTGTGCAAGGTTTAACCAAAAAACAACAACGATGGCTAAAACCAGAGGATCTTGTTTTGTCATCATCGCTCTTATAGTGATCACCAATCTGTGTATCTGTGAAGCTGTCTTGTCTCAGAAAGAAGAGGACAAGGTCTCTAAACTGCCTGGTCAGAACTTCAACGTTGACTTCGCTCACTACTCTGGGTTTATTACTACTAACGAGAAACTGGGAAGAGCACTCTTCTACTGGTTCTTTGAAGCCGCCGATGATGCTGCCTCCAAACCCCTCGTTCTCTGGCTCAATGGAGGTTCCAAAGCTCTCTCTCCTTTACGCCGCTTAATCAATGGATTCTTAATCAATTGATTAATTATTGTTGCTTTTAGCATGATGCACGTGATTGCCCTTTTTGGGGTTTCATGTAGATTCATGTAGTTATGAGTGACACTATGTTTGTTTTGATTCCAAAAAAATGGAAAAAGGTTCAATAAAGTTTGCTCTCTTTACAGGACCAGGATGTTCATCTGTTGCATATGGTGAAGCAGAAGAGATAGGACCTTTTCACATTAAGTCAGATGGGAAGACTCTTTACCTTAATCAATACTCTTGGAACCAAGGTAATCATAGTGAGGGATGTTGCAGTGTGTTCTGATTCAGAAAGCTAATTAGAACTTTCTTGCAGCTGCGAATATTTTGTTCCTGGATGCACCTGTAGGAGTTGGCTATTCATACTCAAACACTTCATCTGATTTGAGTAGCAATGGTGATAAGAGAACTGGTAAATGATTATTTTTACATCCTTAACCTTCATTGTATATATTAGATCCTCTTTGTTTTGTTTTGTTTAGTGAGTTTTATTATAATTTTCCACAGCTCAAGACTCACTGAAGTTTCTGCTGAAATGGGTTGAGCGTTATCCTGAGTATAAAGGAAGAGAGTTTTACATAGTTGGAGAGAGCTATGCAGGTACAAACTTCGAACCTCGCCTTACGTTTTTGGCCCTACAGTTACTTAAAACTCTCTCTCTGTATTGTTTCAGGGCATTACGTTCCTCAGCTGAGTCAAGCCATTGTAAGACATAACCAAGCTTCTGGCGACAACACTATTAATCTTAAGGGTTACATGGTGAGCTTGTCCTCTTTATTTATCTTAAAAGGTTTATTTATAAACTTCTTTGATAAAATGTTTGTTTACAGGTAGGAAATGGACTGATGGATGATTTCCATGACAGGCTTGGTCTTTTCCAATACATTTGGTCGTTGGGTTTTATCTCTGACCAAACATATAGCTTACTGAAACTTCAGTGTGGTTTTGAATCTTTTGTTCACTCCTCCAAAGCGTGTGATAAGGTTCTGGAGTTAGCTGACAAGGAAATAGGTAACATAGACCAATACAGCGTCTTCACACCGGCATGTATTGCTAATGCTACCCAGTCAAAAATGTTGCTGAAGAAAAGACCAGTAAGTGACCTTACATTTTAGTTTTGATGGAGATGATATATTGTAAGGGTTTTGAAGTCAATTTGTTTTATTGCTTAGATGACTAGCCGGGTGAGTGAGCAGTATGATCCATGCACGGAGAAACACTCTAGAGTGTATTTCAATCTTCCAGAGGTTCAAGAAGCTCTCCATGTCCCGCCAGGACTTGCACCATCCAAATGGGATACTTGCAGTGATGTAGTGAATGAACACTGGAAGGACTCTGCTTCCTCGGTTCTGAACATTTACCACGAGCTTATAGCTGCAGGGCTACGCATTTGGGTTTTCAGGTATCTTTCTCCTCTATATATTTTGATATCTTTTTGTTCAAGTTTCATGGCGCTTTGATGGTTAGAGTAGTTTTATTATTTGGTTAACAGTGGAGACGCAGATGCTGTTGTACCAGTGACATCAACCCGGTACAGCATAGATGCACTAAACCTGCGTCCATTGAGTACTTACGGTCCTTGGTACATAGACGGACAGGTATTTATAAACAAACTCAACTGAGAAAGTGAGAGAATTTTTTGTCTTGTTTTTATGTATTTTAGAAAACGTTTTGAAACTGTAGTGATGATTTGAAACTACTAGGTGGGAGGGTGGACTCAGCAGTATGCTGGTCTAAACTTTGTGACAGTGAGAGGAGCAGGACATGAGGTTCCTTTGCATAGACCGAAGGAGGCTCTTGCGCTCTTCAAAGCTTTTATATCTGGAACACAGCTGTCAATACCCGAGAGCAGCATCAGGAAAGACATGCCTGAACTCGTTAGTGACTCATGATGAGTGGGATTCTGACTCAGAAATCTTTCAGTTATTGAATGAAGAAAAATAGAGAATAATGACTATGACTTGAAGTTTCAAGTGTTTCGTTTGAATTGGTTCTTCTGGTTGTTTGTTTAAAACATTTAATGTTGGATTATACTACTTTCTCAGTTTCAAATTAATCCATGTTTTGGATTTTTCATAATTATTAATAAAACACATTAAATCTTAGTATTTTTTTTTTTGTCATTGAAATGGAAACTTAATGTAACACAAGACAAAGCTTGTGGGAAAGAAACGAGAACTAAAAGAAAGAGAGCCAGTAGGCCTCAAAAGAAACAGGCTCCCTAAACAAGTGGGAGAAATTAAACGAAAAAACTTCAAGTCCTCAAAAGAAAGTAACAAACCGCAAGAAATACCTAACGGTATCAATGGTTTGCATGTGCCTCTTGATTTAGCAGAGGAGAAAGCCAAGATGGACCATTACTAGCCATATACGATTGAAGCCTGTTGTCCCTTGTGACACTTAGTGCGATCGCAGCAGCCACCTCATTACACGAAATAGGAACTAAGTGAAGACTGTATCTTGGTGAAAGATGAACCAACTGAACCACCTCGTAGCACAAATGATACATGGATGGAGATGTTAAAGGATGCGCCACTGCATTAGCAGCTTCCACTGAAGAAAACTCAAACATGACGTTCCTCAGTTTCAAATCAATCATAGCTCTCGATGCCCATGATAGTGCCAAGAGATCTGCTTGTACCGCTGAAGCAACTCCGCTGAAAGAACGTCGACTATGGTAGACAGTTTTTCCAGTGGCGTCTCTCACAATCCAACTAGCACCACCCAATAACGACGAAGTAGACCATGAAGATCCCACGTTACATTTCAAATAAGAGGGGGGCGGTTTACTCCACCTTATGTTAGGTCCATGCTCAGTATGTGGGGTCGCTACAACCTCTCCAAGATGACCATGAAGCGTCAGCCAAACCACTGCCTCATCCATCGCCACAGAAACAATCCTGGCTGCAACAGGTGTGTCATTTTCGAAACAAAGCTTGTTTCGCGCTTTCCAAATCTGCCATAATACCCAGGGGAAAGAAAAACGAATTGATTTACCAATGCTCTGTTTCTGACTACAAGATATCAGATAATGCATATTTAGGAAGATCGAGTTGTGGGACCATCCTGCTGGAGGTAACGGAAAGTTTGATGTCTGCCACACCTCTTTGGCTACCGAGCAATGGAACAACATATGGCAGATGGTCTCTGGCTCTTGACGACAAACAGGACACGTCGTATCTACTTGCAGCCCCCTCGAGCGAAGTTGAGATTTTACTGCAAGCGCCCCTGATAACACTCGCCACAAGAAGTGTCGTAGCTTTGGAGAAGTCTTGGTTTTCCATAAATTACTCCACAGTTGTTTCTCGAGAGGAGGAAGTGGGCTGTGACCCTCTGTGTTTATTACACTGAGCGAGTCAAGAAATTTGTAGCCACTTCTAGAGTCGTACTGTCCATTGGAGGCTAGTCCCCAGCCTATACCATCCGTTCTAGCCAGAGCAAACTTCGTATTTAAAACCAGAGCAACATCTTCCTCTGCAATCACTTGACGAATCTTGTCTTCATTCCACGTCCGCGAGGTGGTATCAATAAGATCATGGACTGTCAAAGTGAGATCAACAACCGCATCCTGTCTGTAACGAGGGGGTCTAGACGCCGGATCCATAAGCCAGTTATCTAACCATACTCTTGTGTCCCTGCCATTGCCAATCTTCTGAACCAAACCTTTTTTCAGTAGCTCGCGACCATGCATTATGCTCCGCCAAGCATACGATGGTCGTGTTCCCATCCCACATTCAAGGAATTCTGATCTTTTGAAATAACGATTCTTGAGAATACGAGACAGAAGGGAGTTGGGGTACTTCCATATCCTCCAAGCTTGCTTAGCAAGAAGAGCCTGGTTGAACTTTTCGATGTCTTTGAACCCTAAACCACCCATCTCTTTATCAGTACACAACTTTTTCCAGGCCACCCAAGGGATTTTTCTTCTACTGCTTCCACTGCTCCACCAGAACTCGATCATAACACTTGTTAGTTTCTCACATACCTCCTTAGGTAGTTTAAAACATGACATGGCAAACACCGGGAGAGCAAGAGCAATTGATTTGAGTAAAATTTCCTTGCCACCTTGCGAGAGAGATTTAGCGAACCACCCCTGTAGACGCCCTTGTAGTTTATCCCGTATGAAGCTAAGAAGTTTCCTCTTGGAGCCGCTAAAACACTCCGGGAGACCCAAATACGACCCTTCTCCTCCTTCAGTTTCAATACCAAGAACGTTTTTAACATCGTTCTTGACATCAGCTACCACCGAAGAACCAAAGATGACTGATGACTTCTGATAGTTAACTTGTTGTCCCGAGGCATCCCCATACAGCCTTATGCATTCAAGAACTTCTTTTGCTTCTTCTACATTAGCTTTACAGAGTAGCAGGCTGTCATCTGCGAACAGAAGATGATGAACTGATGGGCACGATTCCGAGAGCTTCACACCATGTAGACGACCCTCTGCTTCTGACTTGTTTAAACAGCTCACAAGTGCTTCCGCGCAAAGGATGAAAAGAAAGGGAGACAGAGGATCTCCTTGTCTAATGCCACGCTCAGGTTTAAAGTAACCATGTGAACTCCCATTAAGCAACACCGAGAAGGAGACAGAGCTCACACATGCCATAATCCATCGAACTATAACTCTATCAAAACCCATCTTCTCAAGCAATACTTCCAAGAAATTCCATTCGACACGATCATAAGCTTTAGACATGTCCGTCTTGATTGCCATCCACCCTTCCGATACCTTTGGATTTGTTCTGAGACCATGGATCATCTCATGGGCAATCAAGATGTTATCAGAGATAATGCGACCTGAGACAAAAGCGCCTTGAGTTTCAGAAACAATTCCTGGAAGGATCGTCTTCAGACGGTTGCAGATAATCTTGGAAATGATCTTATACTGAACTGAACAGAGGCTGATAGGCCTCATATCTTTCATCTGCGTCGGGTTAACGGTCTTCGGTAACAGACTAATCTGCGTATGGTTCCATCCCTCTGGTAGGATCGAAGATCTAAAGAACTCTTGTATCTCATCAACCAGACCAGGACCCACTATATGCCAGAACCGCTGATAAAAGATTCCAGTGAGGCCGTCTTCACCCGGAGCGCTGCTTCCTTTGACATCAAAAGCTGCCTTTCTAATCTCCTCAGCAGATACCACACTAGTCAATTTTTGGTTCATCTCACTAGTAACTCTGCTTTGGAAACCCTGAAACAGAGAGTCTAGGTCGAAAGGATTCGAACTGGTAAACAAATTCCTGAAATACTCCACTGCCACATTCCCTTTCGCGCCTTCAGAGAATTGCTCCTGTCCCAGTTCATCCAATAACATCAAAATACGATTCTGGATTCTCCTCCCCTTCACACAATTATGAAAGTATTTTGTATTGCGGTCACCCGCTTTTAGCCATTCCTCACGACACTTTTGTCTCCAGAAGAGTTCCTCCTCACGCAAGGACTCAGATAACTCCTGCTTGAGTCGCTTCATACAATCATAAGAAGGAGATGTCTTTGTCACCTCAGCCTCTAGCGCTGCTCGTAGACGCGTTATCTTGTCTCTGGAATTCATATCAGACGTTTTCTTCCATCTCATGATGTTTCTTCGACATCTGCTGATACGCTCCATCGTGTTAGAATGATCGCCAGCATTACCTTCCCAACTGAGACGAACCAGATCCTCAAAACCTTCTCGAGAGAGCATACGTTTGTCAAAGAAAAATCTTCCTCTAACAGGGCTGTCTCTCTCTAATGAGAAGCATACTCTTATGGGTCTATGATCTGATGCCCAAAGATCTAAGTACTCCATGTTAGCTCTCGGGAAAAGAGAGAACCATTCACAGTTCCCAAAACTCCAGTCCAGACGACACTGCACCCAACCGGTCTCTCTCTTTCCTGCCCAAGACAGGCAGTTGCCAGAATATCTCAGCTCCTTCAGCTTGCAATTCTGTACCATGTTCCTGAAATCCCAAAAGGAAGACTCCTCCCTGATGGCTCCTCCACATTTGTCATCGTTGGAGAACATCTCATTAAAGTCTCCTACTAGCATCCATGGCTCGTCTCTGGTAAGACCTATTCCCACTAGACGATCCCACACCACACTTCGCCTCGCTGCCACCGGCTCACCGTAAACACAAGACATGAAAAAGGATGACGCTCCAAGCATAATTTTGAGGTCAATAATTCTCTTGTCACTAGATAACACTGTAACTTGATAAGTATCCTTCCACATAATGGTCAAACCTCCACTTAACCCCTCTGGTTCCACTGTGAAGATGTGATCGTAACCCAACTGCTTCTTCAAACCGAACATATAATCAAACTTTTGTTTAGTCTCACTCAAAAACACAAAATCCGGGTAATGTTTCCTGCGAAGTGCCCGGAGAAACCGAACTGTCTCAGTGCTCCCTGCACCTTGACAGTTCCATGAGAGAATGCTCATTGGGGTTGCAGCGGCTTCAATACGGAAGCCACCGAAGGGTCTGAGAGTTTCATGTTCTTGTTTTCTGAAGATAACGGAGCACCAGACTTCCGTTTTGAGCTTACAGAAGGCTCCGTGTGGCCAGGAGGGGATGGAGTTGAGGTGAGTTTCAACTCTTTGCCAGTAGCTCTCCTCTTCCAAGCCTGAGGCCTTTTTCTTGAAGTTTTGTTTGAACCGTTGTTGCCAATGACTCGCCCTTTCGTAGAAGGGCCTAACTGAAAACCCGAAAGAGCCAAAGGCGCTGAAGAAACAGAGTGTATAGAACCAGTGTCGTCATCACTCTTCTCTCCTTCAGGTGGGAGTAAAGCCAAAGCTTGACGCGAGCTTCCACCCTGCTGAGCTTCCAAAAGTGCTGTGTAAGAGAGCATTGGACCCTTTCCTTTGTCAAGCTCCTTCGTGATGCGTTGAATGTTAGCAGCAGATGCTGCCTTATCCTCTGCAATCCCTTGTCTCACACGCTCAATTCTCGCCATACGTTCAGTAGGATCAGCGTGAGAGATATAGAGCATTGCCATGTTACGTTCTTCTCCTGATAACTCGGGAAAAAGCACCGGAAACCTCTGAGGATCACTACGCTGGTCCGCAATCAACGGCTCTCTAAGATCGGCCCTTGGAGGGTCCACTGTCTTTTGCCTAACCACAGTGCTCTTCTTGCGTAAAGTGCACTTCACATTTTCGTGTGTGAGCCTTAGGCAATGGTAGCAGCATTTGTGGAGCTTCTCATACTCATACGTAATAGTAACCGTTCCTCCTTCAACGCTAAGTTTGCGAGCAGCCTTTGCAGGATTGTTAGCATCAAACAGGACCAAAGCCCTGACATAATCCTTTGTGTGAGACACCTTAGGATCATACTCCACCTTTTCAGCTAATCCAACTTCACCAGCAAGCTTAAACATCGTCTCCACTGTGAAGAAATTCGCAGGAATATTTCTCATACGGATCCAAATCTTCATCGTCTGTAGGTAATCCGCAGGAGGATTGGCTGTCCAGCGCTCCAAAATCATTGTCCAATAGTTGTAGGACCACGGTCTGTCCTTCAGCACCGTCTCCAGATCCTCCTCACGCTGGAACACAAACTGGAATCTGTCTCGAGACAACGCGATACCGCGCACTCTGCCAAACACCCTCCACGCAGTCGGCATGAAGTCTATCATCTTTGCCATAGTTTGGCAATCGGGATTGAGAAGTCTTCCCATCAAACTCCTCTCGTTCTCCTCATAGATTCTGAATCTCGGGCTGTCAGGCAAGGTTAGAGGCTCTTCCTCTTCAAGAGACATCGATTGAATCGCCTTCTGCAACAAATCAGCCATATCTTCTCGACTGTTGTTTCTTCCGGTGCCGGTAAAGATTTGAAGTTGCACAGTTTGCGGAGAGAATTCTAGCAAGCTTGGCGTGGTTTTGAAAGTAATCACCCAAAATTGCGTTAAACCCTTTGACGAAGCCATCGAAAAAGGAAATTCTTGGAGAGAATGCTAAGACAAAAGGAAAGTCTTTGAAACGGGAGGGATCCGAGAGAGGATTTCCAATAAAATTAAGGAAAGTAATGAATGAGAATTGGAGAAGAATTTTGGGAATAAATGGAAGATTGAAACTTTCCAAAATAAAGATACCGTAGCCGAAGCCGGCAATAGAAATCCACTCACAACGAGGGAAGGAGAGGTTTTTTAAAAAAGGCAATAAACTCCAACGGGAGTTAGCCGGAAATCGCCAAAAGAGAGAGAATCAGCTTCCGAAGACTTCTACTGATCAATTTGAGAATCTTTTTTCTTTTCATTAAATCTTAGTATTAAGTGTATAGTTTTTGTGATTAATCCTTATTCTTAACTTTCAAGTTTCAATCAATCAAAATTTAATAAATACAAATACTAAAAATTGCATTGAAAAAAACAAAAATACATCATTTTGAAACAATTTTTTTTCTCTAAAACATAGATTAATTTGAAATAGATCGAGTATTAAGCTTCTTCTAGTTCTACTGTTTGTGAGCAATAAACCATCAAATTGATATACCGTCTCCATTTTATTCTAGTGTGTTATAAGTTTATACACAGAGAGTTAAAAATATATTTAATTTTGTATATTTTCAAAATAAAAATATCATTACCTATACACCAAACTATATTTCAACAAATAGAAAAATAAATTGGAGAATCTTGTTGATAAATTTTGCGTTAAAATCATAAAACGATACTTATTTTGAAACATAAATTTTGCTTTAAAACTATAATTAAATTAAAATGAGGGAATATGTTTTTTTAAATATGGATTTATAATTCTGTTCGAAATTTGAATAATATGAGTTTGTATTGTTGCTGACAAAAAAAAAATTGTACTGTATAGTACATATTAGTTTATGAAAAATTGTCTAATGATTTTTGTTACATCACATTAAAGCATCAATGAAAATTTCAATCGAACCACGAAACTGAAGGGATTTTCCGAAACCTAATTTATGAGAAATTAAGTAAAACTGTAATGGTAAAAAATTGATAAAAGAGTATAGTTTGGTATAGGAAATACAAATATGAAAATTTGGTATAAAATTATTGGCTAGACTAGATCCAATAAAAGCCCAATAAGTAGCTTTCTTCCGGGTGCTTCTTGCGTTGCATCTTACTTCCACTTCGGAGAATCAGTCAGTCGTTCGGTAACTGAGTTTTACGTCTGAAGTTGCTCGCAATATTTCCTTTTTTTTTTTAATCATTTCTGAAACTTTATGTGAATTGATCGGATGCAGTAACTTTTAAAAGGTGAAGACTTTGATTTGTTTTTTAACGATTGAGATCCACTGACGTTTGTGTAATTTGATGTTTTTTAACTATCGGGTCTCTCAGGTTCTGTTCAAAGTTGAGATTCATTGCGGAAGCCTTCACTCGCCGCCGCCGTTGCCACTGACTGGTGAGCCCTTCTATGCTTCTCTTCTGTAGTTCTCGAGCGTCTCGTTGTTTACGCTTATAGCTTTAATCGATTAGGAATTTTCAATGTATGCTGGGAGATGCAACTTTTAGGTTTATAGTTTGTAGTTCGAAAAGCTCATGTTTTGAACTATTATTTTAGGTACAGAGGACAAGAGAAGGGAGTGATGGTGTTGGTGTCTAATTCTAGTCACCAAAACAAGGAAATACATATCAGAAGGAGAATCTCTGAGATGTATACTTCTTCTTCTTTTTTTTCTTGTTGGCATATCATGCTTGCCTCTGCATATAGAATCTCCAGATGAATCTATTTAGCATTGATCAGTACGATATCTAATAGGATCTTTGGCATGAGTGAGTGATAGGCTCTTCATCGATTATGCATTTGTTAGCAGAATATGCTCTGGTGAGATTGATTCACATGAAATAATGTGATGTGATATAATTTGTTTAATGCAGATACAATAAAAGGGAAGAGGATTTTGCATCACTTAAGGACTACAATGACTACTTGGAAGAAGTGGAGTGCATGGGTTTTGTCTCTCACTTGTTACCCTTACGTTCTCTGTATTTATTATGTGTGATCATGAGAGACCAATGTATATCTTCCATTTGTTACAGTATTCGATCTGGTAGATGGAATCAATGTTGAGGCGATTGAAGAGAAGATCAAAAAGTACTCTCAAGAGAATGCTGAACAGATTATGATTAACCGTGCCCGCAAGGTAATTCATTTTCTTCCTGCCAATAGATAGATAGCACTTGCGTTTCTTATATTGGTTAGGTAAGTAATCAGATGGAACATGCAGAACTACAGTGTTCTTGCAGCAATTCTATTTTAAGCTTTTTGTCATTGTAAGAAAAGCTGTGCAAAATGGAAATATAGTCTTGTTTTCTCATTTTCTGTTCTACAGTCTCAGCCTAACTCTGCTTGTTTGTTTATTTGGTGTATTGTTCTCAATTTGTTCTACTACAGGCTGAAGATTTAACTGCAGCCTTGGCGGCTTGCAAGGCCCAACAACCACAAACTGATGCTGACACGGTAAATAGAGTTTTGCTTTTTTTTTTCCATATATCAACAATAAGCTGTGAACATTTCTGACAAAGGAGCTGAAATCTTTTCTTTTATTGTTTAGTCGTCAAACAATGGGAGTACGTCTGGAGCTGCATACAGCCAGGCTCCAAGACCAACGGGAATGGGACCACAGCCTGTACCTATAGGAGGAGGAGCAGATCATCAACGTTACTCTATGGAAGACGAAGCGATGATGAGGCTCAAAGCAGAGAGAGCTCCACGGGCTGGAGGATTTTCTTTGGAGATAAGCAAGAAGAGGGCTTTGGAAGAAGCTTTTGCAAGCATTTGGGTCTGATTCCTCGAGAGAGAGACTTTACTTCTATATTCAAGACAGTGAGATATTGACTGTTGAGCTTTGAGTATCGAAGTAACTAGAGTTTCCATTATTGACTCAGTTCATTGTGTTACTCGTGCGTTGCTTTTCTTTGTATAGTTGACAAGACTCGGTTATAAACATCAAGGAAACAAAACTTTCCTCATAATGGTTGGTCCGACCCAATTTGAACCATGGCTCAGTGGTGTAGTGGGGAAGTGATGTTACTATTCAGCTATTAAGCCAGGTTTGAGTTTAGAGCATTACAGTAGCACAGCTTGAGAGTTGCAGTGACACTAATGCCGTCAAGTTCGTTGTAAAGGGAAACTGCAAGGAGTTTTACAGTTTGATTCTTTAGAGTAGTTATAGGAATGTAGTAGGCCTTTCAGTTAATGAAAGAAACATTTGGGGCTTTTAAGAAACTTCTTAGAAATATAAGATGTTTTCTGTAAATTTTGAGGACAATGCCAAATCCTTTTTTGACTCCTACAAAATCTCCCGCCTTAATTTCCCTCCATGCTTTTTGGTTTTCTCTTACCAAACTAAAAAAGTTAACAGACTTCCTCGTCCTCTCTTGACTTCACGTGTGTGAACATGTTAGATCTAGGCGACATGTCTTTGTCGGCATCCGTGTCTCTCACTTGCTGCCCTGCTTCTTTTCTTCCGGCGGCATCAGGACCGGAACTAGCCAAACCGATCGATTCCCCGGAGAACATAGCCGGAGACTGCAATCAAGAACCTATACCGATGATTCCACCGGCGGAGGAGGTCAGAGTCATCACTGCTACTCCTACCGTGAAACAAGATCCGTCTGAAAAAGGCAAGAAAGGGTTGGTTCTTGAAGATCATGTGAAGGATTGGGTGAAGAGAAGAATTGATTCCGGAGACTCGGAGCCGAGATGTGTGCTCCCTTTTTTCGTTGGAGCTAAGAGAATGGTATTATCTGTTTATTTAGCTATCAAAGTGTTTAACTTTCACTTTCAAGATTGTTGATACGATGACTATGTGTGGGTTTGGTGTCAGGTTGACTGTCTTGTTTGCCGTAAACTAGTGCATCCTGGAGAAGAAGTGTTGTGCTCTGTTCGTGGTTGTCAAGGGGTCTATCACTTGCTCTGTGCCAAAGAAAGTCTCGGTTTTAATAGTCTTGGGAAGTTTAGGTGCCCTCAACATGTAAGATTTGTATTAGATTGATGTATATTCAAATAAGCATATGATAGTTCATGTGGAAATATACTCATGAAATGAATTAGATGCTTAATTGTTAGTTCTGTTAGTGAAGAACTGGTGAGTTAGTTAGGGGAATGAACTGGATTAGTTTGACTCGTGCAGTCATCTAATAGGATGTGCAATGTGCAGGAATGCTTTGTTTGCAAACAAAGAACTCAATGGCGGTGTGTAAAGTGCCCAATGGCGGCTCACGACAAGCACGCTCCATGGCCAAAAGAGATACTTCACCTGAAAGACCAACCAGGAAGAGCTGTCTGTTGGAGGCATTCAACTGACTGGCGGCAAGACACAAAGGTCTATTCTCCAGTTTCTTGCTTTAATTTTGATAATCATGTATAATTTAAAGTACAAGCTGCATTCTCATACTGATGCACTTACAGAACTGATAAAATATAATGTTCGTTGAGCAGAGCGGAGTTGCACAAAGCGAGATAGAGGTCAGTGTTTTCTTTGATCCTGCTACCGATGTGACTATTGTAGACTGGAAAGCTGGATATTGTTTTTTTTTTTCTTACACAGTTTCAAGAGCTAGGCAAGTAATTTTACTTTACTTTCAAATTTAGGAAGTGTTTTCCCAGCTGCCTTTACCATATGTAGAAGAGGAGTTCAAGATTGACTTGACATGGAAAGATTCTGTTGCGAAAGATGATCTGCCTCCTTATGTGCACATCAGACGTAGTATCCTTTAAAGTTTCTATACACAAAACTTTCTTCCAATTCAGTACATAGTTCTCATTTTTTCACCACTGAGGTGTGACTTTTTCTTGACCAAGTTAAGATATTTACCTTGTGAAGAAGAAACGTGATAATGCTAATGATGGTGTTGGGTGCACTAACTGTGGCCCTACTTGCTGTAGAAGCTGTGTCTGCAGGTATTTTCTCATTGACTAAACTAACCTCTTCTCTGTCGAAAATAAATGAAACTTTGCTTTAATGGTTTCTGTTTTTGAAACCAAAACTCTTTCAGGGTTCAGTGTGTAAGTTGTTCAAAGCGATGTGGGTGCCCTGAAACTTGTGGAAACAGACCATTCCGCAAGGATAAGAAGATCAAAGTTGTTAAGGTAAACTGTCCTGATTCCTGCACTATGCAACCTCTTGTCCTGACATTTCATGTTGTTGTTTCTTACAGACCAAACTTTGCGGTTGGGGAGTAGAGGCAGGAGAATCCATTAACAAAGAGGACTTCATTGTTGAATACATCGGTGAAGGTAAGCTGATAAGTTGATTGTGTATGTGAGCCTCTTATGCTTGTGGTGGAAAAGATAGAGAGTGGTTTTTTAGTGACTACGTTCACTCTATGTACAGTGATTAGTGATGCTCAGTGTGAGCAAAGGCTTTGGGATATGAAGCACAAAGGAATGAAAGACTTTTACATGTGTGAGATTCAAAAGGACTTCACAATTGATGCCACCTTCAAAGGAAACGCTTCTCGCTTTCTAAATCACAGCTGCAACCCAAACTGTGTTTTGGAGAAGTGGTAAAGCATATATTACAATCATATTAATATGTTTATGCTTAAGATAGAGAAACTAAGTCAGTCTAATTCTTGGTTTAATACAACAACAGGCAAGTTGAAGGTGAGACCCGTGTAGGTGTCTTTGCAGCTCGTCAAATAGAAGCAGGAGAGCCACTTACTTATGATTACAGGTCAGCTCTTGTACCATTGGTGATGGCTGATGAGCATAAGCAATCTGTGATTCTGATGTATTGGGGTTTTTTTTTTGCAGATTTGTGCAGTTTGGTCCTGAAGTAAAGTGTAACTGTGGTTCTGAAAACTGTCAAGGTTATCTTGGGACAAAGAGGAAAGAACCAAACTGTTTGGTTGTATCTTGGGGAGCAAAACGCAGAAGAGTGTCTCACCGACCGTTAGTCCATAAGTTGCAGCAAGATTAGCTTCAACAAACCCTTGGGAATATCTCTAAACAATGCGCTTCAATAGCTTGTCTGTTTGTAATCATGTAGTAACCTCTGAAGAGTTTTATCACTGTTAACTTCATTTTTCTTACACAAACGACTCTAATGAGCAAAACAAAAACCTGATTCTTTATGGTTATAGTTTGTCTTGTGTGATTGATAAAACCATTTTTGCTTGATTGTAACTGAAGCTTGGAGCCTCATAACAATGCCAAGATCATCGTCTAGCTGTTAGCAACTAAAATGGACCGGTTATGCTTTTAAAGATATGTGACTGAAGAATCTTTTTTGGGCTGGGCCTTTACACCTTTACTTGATGGATGCTCAACCTGTGATTTAACTTCTGTTTTCTCAGATATATAAGTTCATGCATTGGCTGCCTCCTCCTGTAGTTGTAGTTACGAGGAAACTCATCAGAATCTCACATAAAACTTACAACTAGTTTTGTCACATGAAACCAATAGGAACTGATCAACAGTATACAGTCTCAACATTTGAAAAAAGAAAAAAAAAGTTCACATGCAAGCCTAAACCCATTATATAAGCAGCCCATAGGCAGCTTCCTTCAAAGCCACATTCACTAGATTCAAACTAAAAATGGCGATAAGTTCTCGTGTTTTTACCGGTATAGTAATGATCCTTGTCATATCAGGAGAACTAATAGTTCCAGGGAAAGGGACGTGCCAAGGAGACATTGAAGGTCTGATGAGAGAATGTGCGGTCTATGTCCAGCGTCCAGGTCCAAAGGTGAACCCGTCAGCAGGGTGTTGCAGCGTCGTCAAGAGATCAGACGTAGGTTGCGCATGTGGTCGTATCACAGCCTCAGTTCAGAAAATGATAGACATGGATAAGGTTGTTCATGTTACTGCCTTTTGTGGGAAACCTCTCTCTCATGGTACCAAGTGTGGAAGTAAGTCTATTACTAGTTAAGAAGCTTCATACTTTTTTTCTATAATATAAACCCAAACATAAACATTCCCAGATTCTAATGTATCGATGTTCCTTATGTGGCAGGTTACGTAGTACCATGAGACTTGTGACCAGAAGTTAGCCAAGGGTTTGTGGAATAAATTGTTTGTGCTTGAATCCTTTGCTAGTGCCCACTTAAATCTACTCTTTGTAATCTCTGCTATATTCAATAAACCATGATCTGGATTAGATAACTAACACTGGATCCAGAGTATCAACCAAATTGTTAAAACATCATATGACATGTGGCATCACCACAATGGTTTTTAGATTTTAGAGAAATATGTTGGTATATTTAAATATATACTATATTTTTCATTAAACTAACCATAAAATTAATCATTAATATACAAATACTAGGTGATTTTCCATGCTCATGCATGGGTATAAGTATTTATAAAATAAATATACTATAATAGTTGATTGTTATATACTTTAATTTTAAATTAATTTATAATTTTATGCATAATTTAAAATAATAATATTACATTACTTTGTTTACGTATGATTTTACATATGTTATATCTAGTCGATTTAGTTATCATTTAAGTATATTAGATTGCATTTATTTTTCTGAATTCAACTATAATATTTTTAATTCTAAATATATTAAAATTTTGATTAATTTTTTTATTTGCATTTAGGTTGGTTGTTGTCTTCCTTAATTTTAATATAATTTATTATTTTAGAATATAAGGTTGATTAGTTTATGTTACTTAATTATTTTTTGTAATCATCTAAGAAATCAGATAGATATATCAAAATATTTCTATTACTTTGAAAATATATATTTTGTATTGTTTAATTCATTAAGGTTATCAATGTATTCAACCATCGTTAGAGTTAACGTGAGCGCGACACATAAGAAACTGATTTCTCAAATAATATTATAGAGATACTCTTCTTTCTTTAAAAACTATGAAATTATCTAATACGATTAAAATATATAAGGCAATTAATGTTTTTGAATTGTAAAGATTTTATAATAATTTATGTATATTATATCATTTTGTTTATTTTTCTATCCCTTATAAATGATCTGAGAAGCTTTACAAAATCGAGTTATGACATGTATTATCACCACAACGATTTTTAAACTTTAGAGAAATATGTTGGTCCATTTAAACATATACTATATTTTTCATTTAAAAAAACCATAAAATCAATTATTAATGTATAAAAATACTCTTAAAAGTCTCACACTAAAGTCTCATCAACTATAAATTACTAAAACTCTTAAAAGTCTCACACTAAAAAATCTTTGATCAGTGATTTAATTTTTCTTGTTATAAAAAGATCATAAACTATATGAATATAAAATCTCATTTAATATATATTAATTTTGTTTAAACTAAAATATACACCACATCAGTATTTTAATTTTGAATTTTGAATTTTGGAATTTGCATTAAATTTTGTTAAAAAATTATAAATTTATAAAAAAATATTAAAAGCAGAGGCTGAAACAACAAAAATTGATGATGCGAAGGATGCTAAGACTGAAGAAAAGCTTATGACAACTGGGAGATACCTCGGGCCAGAGGCGGTGTCCAATAGATATTTTCCTAGAAGATGTTCTCTCAGTAAAGTTTGGACGCACAAGCTTATCACCGTGGGAGACATCTACAACAACTTCTTATACCAATATAAATGGAGATTTAGCTTCTAGGATTTTTGAAACATTTTCTGTGCAGAATGAACTTTTGACATTAACCATTTTTTTCATTCACAAAATTTTTTTTATCAGATTTTTTCATTTCGTTCCACTGAAAAGTTCGTACAATAAACTATTGCTAGTACCAAGTAAGTACATAACTTTGATTATTGTACCGGGTTATTCTTGCTAAATGGTCAACAATTACAATAAGACTACTAGGAACTTGATGGAACCTAAAATTGTTTTACAAGCTATGCTTAGAACTTCTCTAATGATGGAAGTTGCATCATTGATGTGTGCCTCATGTATTCTTCCATCTCGACTCATGCTCTAAGCTTTTAAAAAATTCTCCAATCACCTAGAAATGTAACCCTTTGATATGCAAGCCGATTCACTTGTTGTACTGCTAACAACAAGGCCATAGCTTCTGCTACCGGAGAGGAATTGGCAGGTTCAATTGTAGAATTCTTTTGAAATCTAGGAATACCTTCTTTGTTGATTAAATACCACCTTATTCCAATTTGATCAACTGGTGATTTTCAAAATGCATTTATAATACAATAGAAATATGTTTCTTGTGGGAGAATCTCGAGAATTGTGCTTGGTAAAGAGACAATATGAACCTGATTTCTAGTTGTTTAATAGGACATGGTGCTTGTGTTGTGAACTGCTGCGTCATCAAAGAGTTTTTGTCTAAGATTGCTGCACTGATGACTTGAGTTTTATGGTCTCTTCTACTAAATGCTTAGTCGTAAGTATAAAACTGGTGAATAGGTAGGGGAATGAACTTGATTAGTTGGAGTCTGCAGTATATATAATTCACAGTCATCTAATAGGATGCAATGTGGAGGAGTGCTTTGTCTGCAAACAAAGAACTCAACGGCCGTGTCTAAAGTGCCCAATGGCAGCTCACAATAAGCATATGCTCGGCCAAAAGAGATACTTCACATGAAAAACCAACCAGGAAGAGCAATCTGTTGCGGAGTTGTCCAGACCAGTCTGTTGCAGAGTTGTTAAGAGATCAGACAATAAGTTGCCCACGTGACAGTAAGTCCAGAAAATGATAAACATGGATAAGGTTGTCCATGTCACTGCCTTTTGTGGGAAACCTCTCGCTCATGGTACCAAGTGTGGAAGTAAGTCTATTGCTAGTTAAGAAGCTTCATACTCTCTTTTTGAATATAAATACAAACATTGCAAGATTCTAATGTGCTGATGTTCCTTATGTGACAGGTTACCTTGTACCATGAGACTTGTGACCAGACCTTAGCCAAGGGCTCGTGGAATTAATTGTTTGTGTTTGGAGCCTTCACTAGTGCCCACTTAAATCTACTCTTTGTAGTCTCTACTATATTTTGAATAGACCAATCTGGATTAGATAAACAACAACGGATCCAGGGTACCAACCATATTGTTAGAACCTTACATACTAATATAGCCAAATCTTTAACCAGTTTTATCTATTGATCGCTACAACGTGACTGATTTGGTTCTACCATCGATAAGATCGGCTGAATAACAAGAAACTAAGTAAGTAGCATAAATCAATAACTTCTGAATACAAGTCTATGAAGTAATAAACGTTTGAATCATAATTAAACACTCCCATCTCAAGGAACCAAAACAAAATTTTCATGTAAACCAGATACTCTAAAACTATTTACCTAATTGAGATGTTGCTCACCTTCAAAGTTTTTTATAATGAGAACAATGTTACTCTCCTTTCCCCGACCATGTAAATAGATTTTCTTTTGACTCTCTTACACTTGTTTGTAGAACAGAACATAAGCTTGGTCGTGCAAAACCTGTTTTGTCCCTATGGCAGTCACAGATGCATCATCAAACCTAAGCCATTGATTGTTCTTTCTTCGTGCGTCTGTGGTGTAGTGCCCTTTCGAGGGATCCCTTCCGTGGTGGGTAATAGTTGCCACAAGTTCATACTTTAAACCCTAAAAGAAGAAACCTGAGTAAGTAATAATAATAGTTCAAAATCATAGAGAGAGAGACAGTTTTGTTTTCAACTTTATACCCCGTTGGAAGGAGAAACAAGAAGGTAGCGGCCTAGGTTGAGCTCGAGGGGAAAGTGAACAGGTTTATGGAGCTTAGTACTCCCTTGTGTTCCATAGCTAAAACGCATTAGGTGCAGTATCATTATCTTTGAGAGTTTCTGTATCTTTATCGACTTTCTAGCACTCACTACACCTGCCTGAAACAAAGCAAATAGGCCCCAATTATTAAAAAGGATACTATAAGGAACCTTAAGAGAAAAAAAAAATAGTTTTACCTTCCCAGTAACCGAGGCTCGGTATCCTTCAAGATCTTCTGGCGCAGAAAACAAATGCAATGCGTCTTCTATTGTACTCACTGCTTCCGGGTGAATATCAAGGTGAAGTAAGAGATATGGCTGCACAGTAGCAGAATCTTTGTTCCCTGTTTCCATCCATAAACGACACATTTAAAGTAAGTCCCTGATGAAAGCAGAAAATTTATCAAAGAATGTCAAATACCTTTTGCCTTCACTACGCTTCTTAGCTGCCCACCGAATATATCACTGAGCTCGGAAGGAACGAAGCTTTGAGTTCTTGTCACAGCAGATTTGTTTTTGGGTCCAACTGTTTCCCATTCATCATCATCGTTGGCAGAAGAAACAAGAGATGACTTCGAAGCAGTGAGTTTGGGGGACTCTTTCCTGAGTTTCAGCAGCTCATCGTGCATCTGGTCCATTATAAAGCTCAAAAATTCCTGAGCATCTTCCTGCCTGGTCAACACAAGTACACAATTTGTTAGAATTGAAACAAGTTAATCAGACTGTAACAAAGTCACACAAACCTTGGCCGGCCAGACATGTTGTTGAGTACATCTGGAGTAAAGTTTCTAAGGACTCCTTCAAACATGGAAGGTGTGAAAGGTCTACCAGACTCAACAACGGCAACATTATTTCTGAAGCTTGAGCTGCTTGGTACATCTAATTCAGATATGAACTCAGAAAATGCAGCTAAGGTTGGAGAATCAGCCTGAGAACACAGAACATGAACAATCACCGATAAGACAACAAAGATAAGAAGTTAGAATTAAAACATAGAGAAAGAAAAAAGAACCTTTGGAATATCTTGGAGTTGTATTCCCTGGAGGAGCTGCACGAAAGGAGAACAGGAGAGTAAAGCCTGAAGTGTCGCGTTGAGAAAGCACAAGTTTCCAGCGTTTATTAATCCTCTTGGTGTAAAATCTTTCATGGCCGGAACAGATTCAGTAGGAGCCATCTGGTTACTCTTTTTTGGTATGGTGGTGCCAGATGAAGAATCATTTGAGAAAACATCGGTGTCCAGGGCTTGGAATTTTGAGCTAGAAGCTATACACAAAGAATCACTTTCAGCATCTGACACACATAGCTTCTCCAAACCAATAGGATCTGCTGCCACACCATTGTTGAGAGGTGGTTTTCTTTCAGAGACCTCTTTAATAATTCCATTTTCTTCCACATTCTCTCCTGAAGAATGTTTCCCAGAGAGTGTTGCAGCATTATCATTGATCTTATTATCAGAGCTGGAGGGTCTAGAAGCATCGAGTCTCTTTTGAGATTCAGCAGACTGAAAACTTGTATCTTCCTTAAGAGAGCTGGAGGGTCGAGATTTAAGTGCCCGATCGGCCTGACCCTTCTTTAACTCGCCATTAGCGCTGTTAACAGGAAAAATTTCGGTAACAGGATTAAAGGAGCCAAATTGTATACTCCCGGCAGACTTTTCTTTAGGTTTCTGAGGAGCGTTAATGGGTTTCTGCTCAAGTAATGACCTTGTTTCATGTTCTGTAAAGGATCCAAACACAAATACCTGCCATGAACAAAATAAATATAGTAAGTTTCAGTATCTTTTTTTTGTCAACAATATAAGAGCTCCAGAACGACCCTGAACACCAGATTTGTAGCTCTCTATCTATATGAATAGCAAGTGTGCAGTTAGAGGAAAGAGTAATAAATGGCTTCAACAACACTAACTAGACAAATTTAAGAATCAATCTGAAGATATTTATAGTCTCTGGGCATACACATTGCCTCAGAGAACAATTATAATTATAAGCAAAGTATCAAGGAACATGATCAAAGTAAAGCTAACAACTTTTTAATATCACCTTTCAGATTATCAAAGCAAAGATATTAAAAGGTACTAGCTTTTGCCTGTTTAAAAGTTTACAGCTTTTGTCGGAACGGATCAAACGACAATAACAGAAACTCAGTTTCAATGTGTGAACTCCAGATGAAACTAAGCAAACAAAGCTAAGAGAGAACATGTAGGAAAGTTACCTTCTTGTTGCTCATATTTGGCTAACGGAGAAGAAGTTGAAGAGCTCAAAAGACGTAATCTGATTAAGAGAGAGAGATCCAACGGAAAGGGAGTGAAAGAAGTATGAGAAAATCTAGGGTTTGAGACCCATGATGAAAGTCAGCAACTTGAGAAGACATGAAAGGGGAAGAGGCGAGGAAGAAAGGAAGCCCCTTTCTCGGTTATTCTCTGCAACTTCGAAATGTGGAATCATCCGAATTTGAAGGAGGAGAAGAGAGACAGATCTTTTTTGGGACAGAAAAAATAGGGTTCTTTCCCTCTTTTTTTTCTTGTCGGATAGTTTTGAGAGGAGGGAGGAGTCGAGGACGGAGCTTTGCCAAACGCGTCGTCGCGTCTTTAACAGTAACCATCTCGGTTCGATTGTTAGTTTAGTTCGGTTAAATATTAAATCGTGGTTTAACAATAAAAACTCCGGTTTGGTCTGAAGGTTCTTTAAATTGTACTATGGTGGTGCAAAGACTTTACCTATATGATCAAACCAAACTTATCATAACACCTCTAGTTTGGTACAGTATGGTGTGACTTCTTGCAACACTCACCATTTAACTGTAGTGGTTAAAAATATATTTGTCTTTACAGCAACTCTCATGTCTCGGGTTCGAAGCCTTTCTTACAGTTTTTATTTTTCTGACAACTGATTTTGTTCTTGTTAAAGAGAGTGTATATAACATGAAGCTCACGGATTTTCCGGCAATAAAAACAATATTATATAACTCGATCTTACAGGACAAAAGCATAGTGCAACCACTGTTTCCGCTAATCTTTATTTGTGAATTCTTCTGAAACAAAAAAAAACAAACCGTATCAAGGAAAAACTGAGCCAGTTCCAGTAGAAACGAGGTAGCTAAAGGCAAACCACGTTCATATCTTAGAAGCCTAGTAGTTACCACTAACTACCAAGAAACGTGAACTCACTTTCAAAGAATTGGCATCAGCAACAACAAAAAAAGTAGCAATTCTTCTCTCTAAGCAACTAGCTCAGCCTCTGATTGCTCTTTATCAGCCGCTGCCTTGGAAGGCTTATGGACAATCTTCGGTTCTGGTTTCTCAATTCCTTGTATGTCGGTTATTCTCAACTTTGTTAATTCCTGGACATAAAGCGTTAAACAATCAAAACATATTTCATGAACAGAGCTCGAAGAAAGGTAACTGCAAAGGTGGAATGGGAACACAGAAGGGAGTTGAGAACTGTACCTGTCGATGTCCTGTGGTTCTTCTGTAATTCTTCCTTCGTTTCTTTTTGAAAATGAGCACTTTTTCATCCAGTGCCTGTCACTCAACACAAAGGTATTCAAACTAGTTAGGCCCAAAAACAACTATTATGCACGAGTAAATCCTTTTACGCATCTCCCCTATTATACAAAATCAATACATTCAGGAAACACTGATCTAACAACTCGTCGTCATCAGTAGCTGATTTAGTTTCTCTCATCGATCACCAGATTCAACAAGCACGAAAGTAAAATGTTTCTTGACTACTTACACCTATCAACAATTAATCTTTTTTCTCTCTTTCTTTTATGCACATAGCTTCACTAGTATTGCATAATAACACCAATCAGGACAAAAAGAGACTCTACTTACATGCTCTTCCACAACAGCATGAACAGTGGCATCAGGCAAGATAGGCCTCCCAATAATCGTCTGGCTTGCCGAGCCCATTAGAAGCACCTTGGTCAGTACCAACTGCCAAAGAGACACACATAAAGAGACAAGCTTTAACAAGAATTATACACATCATTATCAAATAAAGAAGAAGAGGAGGAGAGAAGCTAAGCATACCTTATCATTGATGTCACAGAACTTCAACTTCTCAGTGAAAATGGAGTCTCCGTTGCTTACTTTGAACTGATGCGAACCAATCTACACGAGATCTCGATAAAAAAAAAAAAACCATTCAGCATCAGCAGCAAAAGTGTTGTAATGAAACTAGGAGTTTTCACGAAACCTGAACAACGGCAAACACAGGCTCATAGGGTTTGAACAATCTCTCCGAAGGTTTGAGAGGACCCATCACCTTGTACCCTATCTCCGCCGCCGCCTCTACTTTCTCCGCCGGTGAATACTCCCTTTCTACTACTTCCATCTCCCCCGAATCCTCGTAGTCCTCCTCATCATCATCACCGTCGCTGCTTTCATCAGTGTCGTTTGTTTTCGAAGAGAAATGTCGACCTTGGGAGCGACAATACAATGGGAGATCCCTAGCGAGAGATCGATTCTGAGATGGGATCCCATGAGTAATGCTGCTGGTTCCTGGAAGCTCTAATCGATGAAATGAAGAGAACAGGCGCGTTTGGTTGATCGAGTGAGCCGCCGTCGTGGCGCGGCGGCTTAGCTCGCGGAGGCATCGAAGGCTCGCCATCGGAGAGCAACGAGTATAACTTAGGGTTTTACCGAGACTCGTGAGAGGGGTTTTTGATGTCGTCGGATTTGGAGAGTCTACTCGATTGAAAGCTTCTGCAGACCTTCTGTACCAGACAGAGGCATATGCACTCGGATAGTTTTACAGTAGGTAGGCCTCCGCGTTTGTTCCTGTAACCGAGTCCATAATTTGGATCCGGTCTGAACCGCTTTTTAAATAAAAAAATATTCTTGGATGAAGTCTAATGGGTCATGGCTAAATATTTTAGATAACAAATATCTGAAAGCTAAAGTTATTAATTTTTCTTACTAATTTTAATATTTATAACATTTACCAAAAAATTATAGAACTTCAGTGGAACTTAAATCCAATAAAAAAGAAAACTGATCAAAATGTGACTGATTCAAAACAAGTTACAAGACTAAAATTCTAACCATTACTATAACTCTATAAGTAATAACTAATAGATATATATTCATGGGTTTTGTTTTTATTATATAACAAGAACAAGGAGACGTCCATGAACTCTAACTCAGACATACATACATATAAGGGATCAGCATTGCTTTATTTCGAACCCAATGCTCAACAAAGTCCGAGCCGATTCCATCACTTTCTCTCCACCAACAACATCCACTGCTTCACTGCTCTGCTTCTCACTTCCTCCTCGCACAGAGCACTGCCCTGAGGTGGGGATATTCACCTGATCCTCTGATCTGGTTCTCATCGATGTTGGTGCAACTGCAGTCACGAGCTCTGAGCTAGGAGGACCATGTCGTTTCTTTGGCACCGGCATGTCGTGGTTATGTACACCCTTGTACGTGATTACAACAGCTGTTCTGTTATCTACTGCTGTTTCAATATGTTTACGGACAGTACAACCAGCAGAAGTACACCGGTAGTAGTTCCTGATATGTTTTCAACACAATACATCAAATCAAACATGTATAGAGAAACATATTGGAAAGAAATGAGTAATGCGTTTTGGCTTATACCTCGGATTTGGATTCCCCTTCACCATTTTCTGCCCATATTTGCGCCATCTGTATCCGTCACCAGAGATACCAACATCACCAGCTGCGTGTACTACGAATCTCTGTTTCTTTCCAGGCTTAAAGACAGGGTCTGAACTTTGTGAGTTACTCTTTTTCAGTCTGAAACACAAGAGAGAGAGAAAAGAAAAAAATATGTTAGTTTTATCACTCAATGTGAAGAAGGGTAAAAACATTATACAGAACTTGCCTCCGCTTTGGCTCTGGTTCCTCCATAGCTTCGTTCTCACAGTTTCTCTTCCCTTCAACGACTGCTAGTGATGACTCGCATATGTTTTCTTTAGTTGAAGCGGACAGAGCTGAACAGCTACGGACTCCTGTATTATCTTCCGTCACAGGTGAAATAACTGGTGCAGCAGCTCTAGTCTCTCTTGGGGAGAAACTATTGTTCCGGAGAGGTTCATGACTATGCGAACCTTTGTTAACAATCTCTATCACGTTTCCTGAATCGTTGGAGCATTCGATTTTCTTCGCGCAACAATCAGAATGCGTACACCTATAGTAGCTCCGTGAGCCCTTGGGACTCTTAACCTGCTTCTGCCCATATTTTCTCCAATGGTAACCATCACGTGCCGGTGTCCTCAGAACCGGAGAAACCGACAAGTTGCTAACCACCCGAGAACCAGATCTTTGCTCTTGTTTATACGGAGCTGAAACCAGTGATACACCATGTGCAGCTGAAGGATTCGAAGATATACAAGTAGATGTTTCTACCTCACGGTTCTCTACCGGCGCAATTGCAGTTACATCAGTTTCCGTGCCGCTAGCCTTCTCCTCCTGCCAATGTTCCACAGAAAAAGAAAAAAATCAAATGACAAGCCTTTAAGTGCGCTCAAAACGCCTGATTCAGACTGATCTTGGCCAAAAGATAAACCACTATGATTACTACTACTCTTCCCATGTACTAGTCTAACCACTTAACGGGTACCTGACCAATTATTAAAGAAATAAACGTTCCTTCTTCTAGTTCATAAGAAACCAATAGTCTCAGACTTTGCCTAGTAAAAAGTAAACAGTCATACAAACTATAATTATACAAGTTAATTTGATCCCTTGTTTACAAACCGTAGGCCATAACATCAAGTACACTAAAGTGGATGTAGATTTGGCAACTTTAAGATATAAAATGAGAGAATCTAACTTCGTTAGTGTTCAGAATTCAGCTAGGAAATGAGACCAAAAGATTCAGTCCGAAGAAGAGTATCCAGAAACTCACCTTGGCATCTTCACGATTTGGTTCCACTGACGAGTTTTCTCGAGCACCACCTAGTGAACTCAAAACACCATTTCATTAACAATTTAAACACCAACAAAAAGAATCTGCCAGGGGGATAAACCGTTACCTTCGTCATGATCCTTAGCTAGGGTTTCTCGCACCTGTAGACCTTCCATATCCGTAAGTGATTCTTCGCCTCTGCGTTGACTCAATTCGTCATCGTCATCGTCACCGTGACACAGCTCCTTCTCCGGTTCCACTTTCTCGGTCTTTTCTGTCTCCGTCGCCGCGTAAACATCGGCTTCGTCGCTGCCCTTGTCTTCCATGGACGATTCTCTCTGTCCTTTGTTCTGTCTACTCCAGGCCTGTCTGTCTCAGTGGGTTTGTGGGAGAGAGTAATAAAAGAAACAGAGGAACAGATTCTGTAAGGCAACAAAGTTAGCCGCTTTCCGACCGATCACAAAACGCTGCGTTTTCATCGTTAAGCTTTGGCTCTTAAGCAAAGTCTTTTTTAACCAACTCCGTTAATTTCTCCATCAAATCATTGACGTGTTCTGTTTAATTAGTGATTTTTGAATGTTTATCTATCGTAGTAAAACAAAAACATTATGTTGGATTCTAATCTTCTGGACATTATTTAGAAAGTGACTTTTTGAATTTTGATTTATGTAATATTACCACATTCATTTTCATTTAAAAAGTTCATATATGCATATGTCGGATTACCTGGTAGAGCACATGATTCAAAGGTTTTGACTCATTGTGCAAAGAATGAGGCTTCTTTCCCACATCCTCCTTCTGGAAAGTATTACCTAGTTGATTCCGGATACTCGACCAATTAAACATAATATTCTTATGGATGTAAATATATTTAAACTACATTTTATTTATTTAAAATACAGTTTTACAAATTTTTAAAAATAAAATAAATGAAAAAGTCGCAGCGTCAACGAAACGAACAACCCAAAACAGCGTCATGCGTCGGCGTCCTACGGCTGCGTCAATTTCCTGCGTCTTCGAAACGAACAACAATCGGCGTCAGCGTCAGCGTCGACGTCAGCGTCGGCGGCAACCAAACGAACATCAGATAAACGAGTTTGACGCAGTTGCTGACGCCGACGCCGACGCCGACGCTGAAACCGGCGGCAACCAAACGAACAAGCCTTAACTAGAAAGGCTTATTTATCTTTGATTCCTACAAAGCGGCGCAGGACGCCGACGCATGACTATTCATATTTTATTTTTAAAAATTTGTAAAACTGTATTTTAAATAAATAAAATGTAGTTTAAATATATTTACATCCATAAGAATATTATGTTTAATTGGTCGAGTATCCGGAATCAACTAGGTAGTACTTTCCAGGAGGAGGATGTGGGAAAGAAGCCTCATTCCTTGCACAATGAGTCAAAACCTTTGAATCATGTGCTCTACCAGGTACTCCGACATATGCATATATGAACTTCATATCGAAGTTACACCAGCACAGTCAACTAAAGGAAACGACAGCAAATCAAATTAGTTTGAACAGAAAGCGACTCTGCTAACAGATAAGAACACTGATTTTTTTTTAAATAATTAAACCACTTTGTGAAACCAATCTAAACCCTCTCTTCTTCCACTAAGATCACTAAGAGTTCGCATACAACCATCTCAATAAGCAAGCAGTAAAGACAATCCAGTTTCCAAGACTTATATCACAAATGATAACAAGAGTAAAGAGACAACCATTACCAAACAAAGAAACTCAGAACCAAGTAGAGAATCCGGTTTCAGTGAACACACAAAACTAGAGAGCCCATTACAGAACCAAATGCAAGTGATCAAAACATCTAATGGAGATAACCTGAGAGAAGGAGAGAAGGTCGAGAGCTTGAGAGAGGTGGAGAGCGAGCTTGAGATGCGTTGGAGATGGAGAGAGAGCCTGAACAAAACACAAACAAACAACACATGTTACATGTTATACAAAACGAAAGTTATACAAAACAAGACACAGATTACATGTAACTCACAACACAAAATCATGCAAAGAACCACTATGGGGTAACTTTATATGACATCAGACAGATATGGAGGAGATGGTTCTACTTTAAAAAAAAAGTGACACAGAGAAGGAACAAAGGTAACTAGGTAAGCTTCAAAGACTTACAGGTTTTGAGTTGCTAACCTTTGAAAGTTTTCCCTGTGCTGCAAGCCTCCTCAGTCTTGAACTAAAGACTCTTCTGAAATTTGGCGGCACTTGGCTGCTCTTTCCACAGAAAATCACAAGGTCTATTAAGGTTGCAGCCACTAGGGTTAAAAAGAAAAACAGAGAGTCATCCCAACTTAAAGTAAAATCAAGATAACTATAACATTTCTTCAGATAGGCATAGTGGACAGCTTCATTACAACTATAATCATACCATTAAACGTCAAACTACAGATGATTAGCAGTACAACTATAACAATTCCAGTGTATATAGTCAGAAGCTTAGACAAGAAAGTGTAGATGTTCAGATGTGCCTAACACATTGTTGCTTACAGTATGGATTAGTGATTCTTCCTACCTCATGACAAACCAAGCACTATTATACCAAATGGTTTCAGTATTACGAAATGAGTCACTTGACATGAACAAACACGAAGGTAATGTCAACAGAAAAAAAAATAGCCTCAGGAGGAGTTTCAAACACAGAGAGAAAAACTCAGAAGTTCTGAGGAAGAGCTCACATACAAAGACACAATGGAAACAGAGGATTATCAAAAAAAGATGTGTGAAGCTAGCTAGAAACAAGAACTCGTGACCTCATCTTGCAACAAAACAAGCCTAATGGTGGTGAAGCAAATATAAACCAGAAACGTAGTGGTACCTCTATATGATCATCAAACAGAGAACTTTCAACAAAATCAGAACGTTCTGTAATCTTACCAAAACAAAGAAGAGAGGGTGTGCGTCTGAGATCGGGAGAGAGAGCGAGCGTTGCGTTGGAGGAGAAAAAGCCCTGGGTTTTCGTCAGAAGAGAGAGAGAGCTCGAGCTGCGGCAAAGAAGAGAGAAACCTATGTTACACAAACACAAACACAAACACAAACACAAGTACTTATAAATACAGTTTGGGATTGAAACCAAATAACAAGTACTTATAGAGGAGCCTTACGAGAGAGTGAGAAACAGAGGAGAGATGGGTTTGCTTCGAGAAAGCTATGGAGAAGCCTGAGAGAGCCTGAGACAAAGCAAACACACATGTAAGTTTCTCTGTTCCATTACAAAAGCATCAGTAAAGCATCAACATCAGACACAAACCCATCTCAAAGACACATACTTTGTATCAGACACATTACAATCCGAGAACATACCTCAACAAGAAAAGGAAGTGATGGGTTTGGTCGAGCTCGAGATGGGTATGGAGAAGAAAGAGCTTGAGATGAGATGAGCTGGGAGATGGGTAGATCAAGAGAGAGAGCTCTGCAATAGATAGATCGAGAGAGAGAGCTCGGAGTTCGTCGGAGATCGAGAGAGAGAGAGCTCGGAGTTCACCGGAGATCGAGAGAGAGAGGTTGAGATGTCGGAGATTGAGAGAGAGAGAGAGCTCTGCGAGATGGATCCAGAGAGAGAGAGAGAGCTCTGCGAGACGAGATGGATCGAGAGAGAGCTCGGAGTTCGCCGGAGATCGAGAGAGAGAGCTTGAGATGTCGCAGTTCGCCGGAGATCGAGAGAGAGAGAGCTCGGAGTTCGTCGGAGATCGAAAGGTGTTCGTCAGAGATCTCTGCGTCGAGTTGCGTCAATGGAAGTTGGAGAGGCGTCAAGCGTCGACTGCGTCAAATATCTTAGGTTTTTTGGGTAATTAGTAAATTAGGTTAAGGGTAATATGGTAATTAGGTTAGGTTGACGCAGCAAATAAGTCGCGACCGCGGGATTTTCTCGGCGTCTGACGCAGGTGCTGGCGTTTAGACGCAGACGCAGCCGTACGTACCGGCGTCGATGAAACGACAAGCTTTGTGCGAGAATCATTGCCGCTGACGCTGACGCCGGACCTGCGGCAACCAAACGAACACGCGTTATGTTGGATTCTAATCTTCTGGACATTATTTAGAAAGTGACTTTTTGAATTTTGATTATGTAATATTACCACATTCATTTTCATTTAAATGAAAATTAAGAGTTTATGGCGCAGATATAATTTTTTAAAAATATATTATTGTTTTTATATAAATAATTTTTTTCAATCAGCTTTTATATTTTAATTTAATTATTTAGAAAATAAGACTATAATGTAATTGTTTTTGGTTTGATTTATTCAAATTTAACTTTAAATTTTATTTTATTTTATTTAAATTTAAGAAAGTTATTTTAACAATAGCATTTTCCTCACTACTGTCCATTCCCCTCCCAGTATCAAAGACTGAAATCCGATCACCAGAAACATCCACACTGCAAAAACAATCACATGAATTTAAGTATCACACTCAATTTTGTTGTCTAATGACAAGTACAAACCTGATCAGCCTTCGCTCTCCAAGGGAACAAGACCACACAGCTTGCAAAGAATTATCCTGTGGTATAAACAACATGAGCACTCGAGTTCCACATCAGGAATAAATGAGAATCTAGCACAGTCATACCCTAATTTCATCAACAGATCAAAGAGAAATAATGTAAAAATAGGAAAAGATATTGTCATCGGTTTATAACACGACACAAAATGTCCACTTTGAACAAACATATGAATTTTACATACTGAAACACTTACTATTAGGATCAGCAAGAGCTGTCTCAAAGCTATAGTTTTCAGGTAAACAATACCAGAATTTTGAACCGAACAGATGAATCAAAGAGTATTTTCCATATCCTAATCCAAGGACACCGGTTCCTTGTTGTGGTTTACCGTAGTTCTTTGGTTGTGGCCATGAGAATTACGGTAAACCATTACAAGGAACCGGTGTCCTTGGATTAGTATATGGAAAATACTCCTTGTTTCATCGGTTCGGTTCAAAATTCTCGTATTGTTTCTTAGATGATCCTTCATACCTTAACGATGTCTTCGGTTCAAGTTCTTTCTCCGCGTGTGATCTTGAGAATAGATTTGGTTCGGTGAATGTGCTTGAGAACCAGAGCAAGTGTTGCTGACGAAAGACGATATATTGTTGGTGACATCAACATATCGTCTTCTTGTCTTTATCATCGTCTTATGTTTCTCTAGCTCCGTTGTTCTTTCGTCAGCAACACTTGCTCTGGTTCTCAAGCTCATTCACCCGAACCAAATCTATTCTCAAAAACATCCACATGCGGAGAAAGAACTTGAGAATAGATAAGATGGTGGTGCGTTTCACGGTACAATGAAACGATATGTTGTTGGTATGTTGACCCCAGAGAACTAGCTTTCACGGTACAATGAAGATCAGTTGTAGTTGCGCATTTTAAAGACACAAGATAAGAAAGCATGTTGACAATGACGTCACAAGCTTACCCAACTAGTCCAACAGAATCGAACTTTCTTTTTATTTCACTCATCGTGCGTGGTGTTTGGTCCTAACTCCTAACGAATCTGGCGTTCATAAACGCGGTTGGTCGAACTGCAAAGGGGCGTGTTAATTTGGTTTAGCTGTTTCGGTAGTACTGAAACATATATTGTTGGATTATTGGTGTGCTGGAATAATTTACTGTTTACGATTTTGTTTTGCCTTAATGTGGTGTGTTTATGTTACTTTTGATTAATTATAATGATTTTATAATTTTAGGGTTGTTAGGAAACCACAAGATGGGTGAACATCAAAGATAACTGACTTCTTCTAGCTAAGAAACTGATCAAGGACTTCCAATTAGTTTACTCTCTGCTGATAAGTTTCGGAATAAGATAGCGTTGGTGAAACGTTGGAGAATCTTACATATAACATTGGCCACTGCAAAAAGATATTGAGATTTTTTTAAAAGACCAATGCATAGGCCATCAAGCTGCGTAGTCAGGCATTGCTTTCTTGAGGAATGTTATCGGCTGCGACTCCTCTGGGGCTAATCGGTCAAAAGGAATGTAGTTCTCCTCTTTGTCATAGACATGGCACACAGTCATTATTGTCTTCATCAAGCGCCAGTTCCATGTAGCCAAGTTTGTGTACTGCAAACAACACCACGCAAAGCAATGAATCTTTTAGTGTCTTTTACATACATTATTACATGATAAAGAAAATGGCTATTACCTTTCCCCAGTTCTCTTGAATAGACTCATGAGCCGCACGGAGATTGTAGCTCGGTATCCTTGGGCTAATGTGATGTGGGATGTGTACATTGATATCATGGCACAGAATCTCAATCCTGTCACAACGTAGAAACATAAATTCATCTAAAACACACACAAAGAAATGCTCTCAAACTCAGAGAAGATGCATTACCAACTAGGATAATCACAATGAACAGTTCCGTTAAGCTGTGCCTGAGCCGCATTCCACTCATCCGCAGACTTGAAAGGAATGTGTGGAGCTGTATGATGAACCATCGTGAACGTGCTCATCTATAGAGAAACAATAAACGAGTAACCGTTATGCTTCTGATGCTTTATCAAACCAAAAAGAGAGAACAGAGAGAAGTATTTACCCAAAAGTGATAGCCCAACCACGGCATCAACCAGAACTTCACCCATCCCAAAATGCCAACTTTGTATATGATCAGTGGCCACCCAACGGCCATGAAGGCGAAAACACAAGCCAAACTTATCTTCACCCTATTCACTTCGCTTGGTCTGAACTTTCTCAGATTGAAGTGCCAGTTTACCCTATTAAAACACTTAGTATAGTTAGAAACATGTATATAGAATCACTGCTCAAAGGGTAAAAGCTTGTTGTATATATATATATATACCAGTGAGCTATGGACAACCAAGGCCGAATTGGACCATATCCAAGAATGATTGCTTTTCGCAGAACGGGTGATGAATCAAACTCCTCTGGTGGAACTGGTTGCCAAGCTGTGTCATGAACTAACCTATAGAGAGAAAAACTCAAGACGTCTCATCTCTTATTCCATTGTGAATATATATATATATATATATAACAGTGTTAAGTAAGCAAGTAGGTAAGAGTTACATGTTGGTTTTGGCGTGATGACGGTCGTGCTTAAATCTCCATGGCTCATAGGGGTATACAAGAGGTAGGAAGGCTAGAGTACCCACAATGTCTTCAACCAATTTGTTCTTGGAAAATGATTTATGAGCACAATCATGTCCTATCACAAAGAACTAGAAGAAAGAAAAAAACCAGTTAGACAACAATAGCAAGGAGACACAGAGAAGAGACAGTGGATGATTGAGAGCTTTTACCCCTGTAACTGCAGTTCCTGTCCAAGCCCAAGCCAATGGAAGCAGATACCAAGGCGCTTTCGCAATCATGAAGAGCCCCAAAGCGTAGGACGTCACAGATACCAACACAGACTTCCAAGCCTTCACATCATCAATCTCAAACACCTGAAGAAAAAATAAATCATATTAGAAACAATGGGTAACAAGAAGATCTTTTAAAGACCGCCATATACCTCTTTGGGAAGAGTATCCATGATATCTTTTAAAGTGACATTATCAGGAAGATCTTGTCCAATTTGTTTGAACCCATAGCTTTCTGCTAACTGTTCCCTCTCTTCCGCACTGTCAGCTGAAGGAGGTGCGGCTGGAGCAGCCACCGCTTTTATACATCCAACCCTTTTCTTCCCAGGAACCAAGAACGTTCTCCTTCTATGCGTATGACCTCTTAACAGAAGATCAATAGGTCTCACAGCATACACACCTGCATGCATCCACAAAAGCATTAGCCCCTCTGCATTCACATAAGGACACCCCCACAAGCAAACCCATATAGCAAAGACTAGAACTTTGAGGAGCAAAAACATATAAAACCCCCAAAGTATCTTCATTTATAACAAAAAGGAGTCGATGCTAGCATTGTTTCATTGTACTGAAACTCCATAAGAGTACCTGGAGAACGAGCAGGAGCAACTTGAGGAGCCCTAGGGAGACATTGTTGTGGGCCCTGAGAAACCAATAGCAAAGAAGACAAAGATGAGTATGGGAAGCTCAAGTAGAAGAGATGGGCAAACAGAGTAGAGATGGGAAAGTTGAAGACTTTACATACCGTGAAGGCGAATAGAGAATCAGCAATTCTTGAAGCCATAGAAGATGGGGCGCACAAGTTGGAGAAGCCACAGGAGTTTCTCCGCAAATGTTTGTTTTCTTAAAAGGGATTGAATGGCTGTGAAGAGTCCTCTCACCTCTACAAGTTCATACCACAAAGGGTTTTGGGCTTTTCTTTATATCAGAAATAATAATAAAATTGTATAATCAAAAATCAAAATACGAAAGTATTTATATCAGAAAACTAGGGTAGTATTTGACCGCGCACAAAAAAAAAGGGTAGTATTTGACCAATCACAAGAAAAATGTACTGTCTTACATTTGTCATTTGGCAAAAAACGAGTACTACTTATTTGAGATCAATAATAAAAAAAAGATACACTTATGATAATTATCAATTTATACCAGTAATTCAAAATTTTCGAGTTTAAATGAAAATTAATTACTAAATCTACTGAAAGTCTCAATAAAAACAGGTTAATTAGCTGGCAAGTGATGCTAGATGTTGATTTTGTGAGATACTTTACAACTTGTATGTTTTTGGTAATGGAGAGCAAGTAATATACGTTACAACTTGTAACTTACAAGTGACGTGATATTTTTTTTTCATGTCATCAAATTGACGTGTTTTTGGATCACTAATTTGTATTGGATTTTCATAGAAAAGTAACATGCGTTACGAGTGATGCCTGCATCTGCATATCTATTTATACAATAATAACACAACACATCTATCTTGTTGGAAAAAAAAAGAAGAAGCAAAAGACAACAATTTTGTTTTTAATGTGAAATAAAAATATATTATATAGCAAAAAGTATAAAACTGAATTTCAATCTAAGACTAATGATACATTTTTATTATTGGATTATGGGGGCTCCATTGCGAGATAATACTACTCATTCCGTTTCAAAATAAAATATATTTTAGATTTCATATTCTTTTAATAAAATATATTAAAATTTAGTTGTAAATGCATAATTGTTTGTAGTTTTATATTTTTTATATTTTAAAACCAATAAAATTTTAAAAAATGCAATTGATGTTTTTTAATTTTATAATATTTTATTATTAGTTGATAAAATTTGTATTGAAAATATAAAAAAAAATTGAAACAAAATGCGTCTTTTTAAACATTTTTTTATAGAATATGCGTTTGAAACGGATAGTATAGAGTATTGTTTAGGAAAGAAATAATTCAATAATCAACCACTTACTTGAGAGCTGAGAGTAGAAAGACTCCCAAAGCGTCCACTGATACCACAAGATTCCGAACTCACCAAATGCATATAAAGCCCATAAATGTGAGCCTAACCAAATGCATATAAAGCCCATAAATGTGAGCCGAAATTGGTCAGACATTAATTAGCTTTTGACAACGAAATCTATTTTTTTTGCCAGCGACAACAAAATCTATTAAATGTCTGAAAATTATGGTTACGGCCAAGGTTAGATTTGTCAGTTTCATTCTTTATAATTTTTGTAAAACATTATTTAGTAAAATATCGAAATCAAAGAAATAGATTATATATGTGTGTATTGTCTGAAAATAACTCAGTTTAAAACCTAAAATCCAAAAAAAAAATGTATACAAATTTCAAATAAAAAAATCAAAAGATTAACATAAGAAGTTGTAAATTTAAGTGTTCAAATTTGAAAATTTCTTTTAAAGTTATCGAATTCTGAAAAATAATAGGATGAGATAGTTTTCTTCTTCTTTTTCCTCCCCTAAGGGAAAATTGAATAATGGGCTTCTAAGAATTTCTAAGCCTAACTGACTGAAGAAAATATTTAATCCAATAGCTAACTGAGTACTGCACACATATGGAACTGTGGGCGATTTTGATAATTCAGCGGAGTACTGAATTCTGAATAGCTAAGAGAAAATGTGTCTAGTAGATGAATCTCATCAACAGCATGTCTGCATGTGTATACAAAGCGACCGAATCACTTGGTTTGACAAACAAACTGCAGATCATACTCTTAAGTTACAAAACTACTAAAACATTTCTTGATATTATTAATTTAAAAATAAATAATGTCAGTTAGCACACCATGTTTTTTACCATTTGTGTCTACTTGATTAAAATTTCTCTTCACTGTATTGATAGGATATTTTCATCTAATGTTTATTTTTTTACTGACATAGTCGTGGTTATGTTTAAAAATGAATGAAAGGTCAACATTTATTTAAAGAAGGCCTAAAATGCTCAAAATTCAAGAGACAACCTTATTCATAAGTCCAGAGGACAGATCAAAAACTTGTGAAGTATATGAACGTCCACTAGTATCTAATTCTTAATTAACCAAAGGGCATAGACCAAAACAAGTGGCTACTGACGACCAACAATAGATCTAAAGATCAAATATTTAATCCAAGTGGATATACCCTTTTTTAACACATCAAGTGGCTATACCCTAGTTGGTGTTTTTAATATTTAAAATAGAATTTTTTTTTCTGAACCATAAAACAGAAAATAATAAAAATCAATATTGCTCTCTCTCTCTCTATATATATATATATCCCCTAGTCTATATTTGAGAAGTGATTTGCCACATGTCTTCTCTACAATCGTTTTCACAAAAAAATTGTGACATGGCTATTAAGATTGATGACATGTCATATGGTTAAATATGGATTTTATTACTCTCCAAGACACATTTTGACTTTCATATAACAATATAAGGCACATTCCACTTGCAGAACACTTTATAGGTGTTCAAAGACTTTGATATCCTTGTAGTAAGTGAAACCAAACCGAATTTGTATTTTCTTAAACCAAATCCTACCAATCCAACTTAAACCAACTCTCAACTTTAGATTTGTGTTTCTCTGGTTTCACGATTTTTGCTCTCTCTCTCTCTCTCTCTCTCTCTCTCTCTCTCTCTCTCTCTCTCTCTCTCTCTCTCTCTCTCTCTCTCTCTCTCTCTCTCTCTCTCTCCCCGACTATAGCGGCAGAGATCTACTCCGAACGCTAATCCTCTTAGCCTCGCCGCTCTACACCTACTTCTGCTCCTCTCCGTCATAGATAAGCTTGCGAAGGCGACTTCGTTATTGATGTTCAGGTAATGCCGCATGCGGCGGATGTGAGTGGCGGAGGATTTGAAGAACTGGAAGCGGTGATGGCGGATGATGTGAAGAACTAGAAGCGGTGATGGCGGATGCGGCAGTGGATGTGAATAACTGGAAGGGATGATGAAGGATGCGGCAGAGCTTAGAAGCGGAAGCGGTGATGGCGGATGCGGCAGTGGATGTAAATGTTTGTTTGTTATTTTCAGTTACTGGTTTTTGGTCTCTCATCAAATGACCCCTTAAATCAAAGTTTTGGGCTTTAGTCTTTCTCAAACCTTACCATCAAACGCTTGAATCCATGTTTGAATGTTTTCAGATAGTGAAATAACTGGTTCTCTGATTGTGTTTAAAAACAATTGTTTGTTTCTTCGGTTTCTTGTGACCCTATGTAAATTTGATTATAGTTTTTCTTAATTTGTTTTGTCTGACATAATAATCGCCTCAAAATGAGAATTTTTGATGATGATAGATTTTTTTTCAATTCGTCTTGTTTGTATGCTTTCGATTTCCTGTCCACAAATTTGAGAAACTTCCTTTTTTATTTGTGGACATGTTGGCATCCACATCTGACATAATTTTTCTTTCCACTGGACCACCGCCTTCCACCGAAGCTAGCTGTTCACCACATACATGTTTCCCAGCGGATGGCTCAAAGCCTACTCCAAGCCAACAACACCCCCGAACACACTCCCCCTGACCACAATCCCCCATGTCCACAACTCCACTGTCCACAACTCGCTTGAACATGTTTCCTCGTCCCCAGAAACACTTTTATTTCTTCCTATCCTCTGGGAGAAGGAAACAAAGCACAAATTAACCTAAGTTTTTTTTCTGCGCAATCATCAGAAAAATAATTGTCTTTTTTTTCTCCAACGAGAGAACAGATCTGCATTCAATTCATGTCCTTGTTAAAACCAACGCTCAAAGACTTTTAAATCTGACCGCATGATCTAAATTTCTTTTATCTCATCTAACAGTGAGAAAGAGATCCCCACAAACAGCTGGCAAATGTTTTATTGTGATAAAGACAGCTTGCAAACCGGTTTTCTAACCAAACAATAACCAAACAACAACTTAGGTCTCGTTTCATTAAGGGCATAAACGTGAAACTACCCCACTAGATCCAAAAAAATGTGCCTCACCAGCGCAATGTGTCCTTCCTTGTAATCAAAACTCAAAATGTGCCTTTTACGGCAATCAACTCTTAAATATGACATGGACAATTATAATTAATGTTGATATATATTTTTGGAAATCTTTTTAGAATATGGCAATAACTCATATATTACATCTAATATTGATTTATATTTTTGGTAAACTTTGTAGAATATGGTAATAACTCATAAATCATTAATAAAATAAATATATTCAAATATGACATTTTGAATTTCGAAATATTATATAATTTTACTTTTATAATTATAAAAAATTATTATCTACAATTTTCTGAATTTTTTTAAAAAAATTTAAATCGTAATATCATTAGTTTCTTTTAGATATCTGCAAATTATATAAATATTATTTAGTTTTATTTTTTAACTATACAATTTTATATGTTTTTTAGTAATTTTGTACAAGTTGATTTAATACATTTAACCAAATGAAATAAATATTTTTTTTAATCTAAGATTTTAACTTTATATATATACATATATATTCTTAAAAATACTTTAAAAAAATTGCTCTTAAATTTATGCTTAATTAATGATATTTATATTAATTACTGGTCAAAATAATAAAATATATAATATTAATAAATTACATTTTAAAATATAAAATTTAACTTTTAAAAATTCATCACTATACATGGTGCACGAAAACATTTAGATTAATAATTGTGACATAGCTACTAAAATTGATGACATGTCTTATAGATTAATATGACATGGACAATTATATTAAATGTTAATTTATATTTTTGGTAAACTTTTAAAAATATGGCAATAACTCATATATTACATTTATTATCGATTTATATTTTTGGACTTTTTAAAAACATGGTAATAACTCATAAATCATCATTAAAATAAATATATTCAATTATGACATTTCAAATTTCGAAATATCATTTAAATTAAAATAAATTCAAAAATATATACATATTTTTTGAAAATTATAAAAATTAAATAATAAAATCAAATTAAATCGCAAAATTATTAGTTTCTTATATATATCTACAGATTTTATAAATATTTTTTAATTTTAATTTTTGACAATATGAAATTTTACATATTCATTCAATATACTTAATTAAAATAAATAGATAGAGAAATCTACCTAAGATTATAATTTTAAATATATACATGCACATTCTTAAATATAATTCAAAATAAACAAAATTGTTTTTATCTTAATTTTAATGTTCAGTTAAATTAAATTATATTAAAATATTGATAAGAAAAAAGAAAATTTATAATATTAATAAAAAAATAAATATAATTTATATTTATCTATTAAAAATATTTTAAAATTCTTTTACTGCACATGGTGCAGGAAAACACCTAGTATATATATATACTAACATACATATTTATTAAAATATTTTTTTTGCTAAAACATATTTATTAAAATATTGATCCTCGTTTTCTATACACTGAACATTTACTGGATCCTCCGTGGTAAAAGAATTAATATATAGTATGATCAGAACACTACGAAATGATATTGTGTCTGATGCCAATTCTCAAAAAAAATGATATTGTGTTTGAATATGTTGATCTCATGAACTAACTTTAAACTGAAATGACGAGTAAAAACAATTTACGTTTATCTGATGTCATTAATCAATGATATATTTTTCTGACAAAAAAAAATCAATGATACACTATAAAGAACTCTACTACTCCCTCCATCTATCTTATTAAAACAGAAACATTCTATTGGACCTAACATTTATTTTGTAAGTTTTTAAATTAAATACACATTTATACTTTATAGTTAAACATACATTAAGTCACTAATGTTCCTTTCTTTATACTACTATCCATGTTTCCAAACAATATACTTATCTCTTTATACTACTATCAATGTTTCCAAACAATATATTTTTTATACTACTATCAATGTTTCCAAATAATACAATAATTAATCTTAGTTATTTTATATCTATCATTTTCTCTTTAAAATTTTATAGAAACGTCGTAATTTCATAAATTGCAAAATAGTGAACTTTATAAAATTTCGATTATTAGATTACATATCGGTCATCCATCAGTTCAATCGGTTAGTCTTGGGTTTTAGTGATTTTTTAATATGAATATTTTAAAAACATAAATTAAATTGTCAAATCTCCGGATTAACCGGTATAATCACAATCGGGTTGAATTTAACAATACTGATTTAAATGCAAAAATATTTTAAATACACACTCTTTAAAAATAACCAAAATATTTATTAAATTATTAGTGAAATTTTTCATCGTAAAATATCCCGGGCTTCAAAAGCGCGGATCAAAATCTAGTTTCATATTATTTGTCGTTCTAAGTCTTTGCACATAAATTAAGAAAATATTTAATTTTACATATTTCCAAAATAAAAATACTATTACCAATACACATCAACCAATATAAAAATAGAACAGAGAATATTTTCAATAAATTTTGCATTGAAAACCGAAAACGACACTTATTTTGAAACAAAAATTTTGTTTTAAAACGACATATAATTTGAAACGGAGGGAGTATAAAATTGTAGTTCTCGGAAAAGACACGCCCTTATTGATTTATGAGTTTCAGATCTTCCATGTGAATATATATTATATTTTTTTCTTGTTCGCGAGTCACCCATAGTATTGCAATTGCAATCAATCGATTTCGCTCTTTTTACTATCCTTTGCCACCTCCCAATGCAAAACTCATTCATTCGTTCATTCATGATTTGGCAGTTTCTATCCAAAATCAGTGGGTAAAACTGATAAGTACGCAATACACATGCTCCCTCTGTTTCATTTTGTTTCATACTTCGTTTGTTTCTAAATAAACGTCATTCTGACATTTTTATATAGATTAAAAAAGTGATGAAAATATATGTAATTTGTTATTAATTATAACATTTTGACCAATAATATTTGAGATAAATAAAATTATCTATAAAATTAATGGAGTTTCCAGTTATTTTTTAGCTGAAAATAAGTATAATTTACATTAGAATATAAAGTGGCACTTTTTGTATAACAAGAAAAAAATGTTAGAACAACACTTATCATGAAATAGAGAGTATTGTTATCATTTTAGATTGTACACACATCTTAAAATAATATTTAATTTTATATATTTCTTATACAAAGATCATTATCTATAAACTTAATTATATTTCAACCAATAAAAATAGAATAACATATACAATTAATAAATTTTGCATTCAAATTATAAAACATCATTTATTTTGAAACAAAAAAAATTATTCTACAGTGAAAACTAAATTGAAACGGAGGGAAATTATATATGCATTACTGAATACTTTTTCTGAATAATTTGATATTTATATAGGAATCAAAGCTATATCATAATGTATACTGAAGTTCTGTGGGTTTTGTTTTTTCGTCACAGGAGAAAATTATTGAAATATAGCACATAGAATGATGCTATAATATGTTGGTGTTGACAGAGGTATGAAACTTAAATAAGTATATCAATATGTATAGAATTATTACATTGATAATTCATATTGCAAATAATGCCTAGATGCCTAGATGCAGAGTACATGTTGATTTTGGCTTTGTGTGCAATTAAGTCACACGTGTTTAATTCTTTTTTTTGGTTCTCCACAAAGAAGATTTGATTCCTAATGACAATGGTGATGACTTCATGATGACAAAAAAAGTTTTATGACAAAAATACTCACTAATACATTCGGCCATCAGTATTAGGCTATTAGCTAAGAAAGCTAGAAATATAATGTTAATCAATGAAATGTTAACAAATGTAAAGATTTTTTTTTTAAAATTATGAAAATTCTCGCAAACAAGATATTTCTCCTTTTTCTTTTTTTTTTCTTATGATTATTTATCATATTTATTTTTATTTAAGAGATTTTCTTTGAAAGTTTAAGAGAGATTATTTTAAAAGACTCACTAATAAAGATGTCTTTTAGATTACAATCTTACAACAAAATCAACAAAGTTTGCTATATATATATACATATTTATATATAATTAATCTAAAACTATAGGAACAAATTGTAGTTTTATAAGCAGCACTCAAAATTGACATATTTTCAGAAAATAATCTTGTTGAAAATAAAGAAAATTAGAATAGTGCGTGTGCGCGCGGGTTATAAATTTCTTTATTAATCAAAGAAACATGTGTTGTTAATTAGACTTGTTTTGTTCGAAGCTAGACAAAAAAATTTGCTGCGTTCGAGGAAAGTTCTCATTTCATTTTTTTTTTCATTTCATTTTTCTTAACTTAATTTACTAGTTACATCGTTATTATCGCATTGGTGAATATATATCATGGCCAATCATCTAAAAACGGACTAGCAGCTAAATACGACTCGAAGTATTAATAATAATCATGTTTGATTATATACTCACATATGGGTCTCAATGATCATCATTTGGAAAAATAAACTTATACTCGAATATTGGTTGATAGTTGAATGTTACTGGCGAAGGATGAGCCACCATGGGCGACAATAAGACAAGACACCGCCAACCAAATTGTGAGAGAATATCTTACCTGGGTCCCATGATTACGTCATCATGTAATAAAACCTGAACCAGCAAATGCCTGCCCATCTTTTGTTTCATTGCGATTGTTTTTGTTTTTGCTTCTCTCCTTTCGTCCTCTTAAACTAGCACGGAACATGCAATTATTTCAATAAGTTACAGGATTATGGATTACCAAAACAAGTTACAGGATTATGTAGGTTCACTCCAGCTGCTTTCCTTTTTCAGGGATAACCTACCTCTTCCATGGTAATGGTACCCACCTCCAAACAACTTCAATACTGTCCGAGTGTTTATCCGAACACTAAAGGTAACGAAGAAAAAATTGTGATTATTTGGGTGTATTGTCGAGACTTTGTTGAGTGGTCGTAACGTCTGTTGCGTGATCTTGTTGGAGGGTAGTCATAGGGCTTCCGGGCTGTCCAAGTTTCATAAGTATAAATTAAGGGTAATCACGAAATAACGTCTTATTTAAAAAAAATTCCGATAGCCACCCGTTTCAAAAACTAGTCTCCACATAAACTAGCGAAAAGAACTTAACATTTTATCTACTGTCTTCGTGTGCACAATAACAAAGAGGTGAAGTAGATAACCCTAGACTGAGGTACCCACAAGGACCACAACAAACGAAAATGATTTAACGATAAATAAGAAAACAGTAGGATTCTATGAAAATTTACCAGGTCCTACATTTTTTTCCAGGTCCTACATTATGACACCAATCAACAAGAGATATGATAACTTTCCAAGATATTTTTACCTTATCCGAGTATCAAAGACTAGCGGGGTAAATAGTAAATTGATTTCTCCACCTCTAATTTAAGGACACGTGTCGTCGTCCCTCTCAAATAATTGACAATCACGATGCCGCTACAAGCCTACAAGGAAGCCTCCACACACCTTTTGGCCAATGAACGGTGTAGACTGTGTAGTTAATCACTACTAATAAGGGTAATCACGTAATAGCAAGTCGTTAAGCTCTATATAAAGACAACTTTTTCTCTGCTTTTGTCCGGCGAAACTAAACAGAACTTAGATCTCGTTTCTCTCTCTCTCTCTACTGATTTTGAGAAAAAAAAAGGTGAAAGAAACTTTTAAGGGAATGCAGAGAGATGGTCGGAGTATCGCCGGTGAAGACTAAGCTGTGTGATCGTTTTAACCGATCTGTCACCGGCAGAAACAGCCACCGGAAACACGTTGAGGACGGGTGATTAGTTCAAAAAGCACCAGAGATCGAAATCCTAAATCTTTTTTTTCTTTCTTTTTTAATATTTGTAAGAAAAAACTATGGAGAAAGGATCTGAGGCTAAGGCAAGTACTACAGGGCTTCTCCACGGGCGTTACGAGCTAGGTCGTCTCCTAGGGCACGGTACATTCGCGAAAGTGTACCACGCACGTAACGTAACAACCGGAAAAAGCATGGCGATGAAAGTCGTGGCCAAAGAGAAAGTCATAAAGGTTGGCATGGTGGAGCAGATCAAGCGAGAGATCTCGGTGATGAGCATGGTGAAGCATCCCAACATCGTCGAGCTCCACGAGGTCATGGCCAGCAAATCCAAGATCTACTTCGCCATGGAGCTGGTCCGAGGCGGCGAGCTGTTCGCCAAAATCTCCAAAGGGAGACTACGCGAGGACGTGGCGCGCGTGTACTTCCAGCAGCTGATCTCCGCCGTCGATTTCTGCCATAGCCGGGGGGTTTACCACCGCGATCTCAAACCGGAGAATCTCTTGCTTGACGAAGAAGGCAACCTTAAGGTCACTGACTTCGGTCTCTCTGCTTTGACTGAGCATTTGAAGCAAGACGGGCTTTTCCACACGACGTGTGGAACTCCGGCGTACGTCGCGCCGGAGGTTATACTGAAGAAAGGATACGACGGAGCTAAGGCGGATCTGTGGTCCTGCGGTGTGATCCTCTTTGTGCTTCTCGCTGGGTACTTACCGTTTCAAGATGATAACCTTGTGAACATGTATAGGAAGATATACAGAGGAGACTTCAAGTGCCCTGGTTGGCTTTCTTCCGATGCAAGAAAGCTCGTAACGAAGCTTCTGGATCCGAATCCGAATACCCGAATCACCATCGATAAGGTTATGGACTCGGCTTGGTTCAAGAAACACTCCGCTAGGTCCAAGAACGAGCCAGGCGTTGTGGGAGAGGCGAAGGAAGAGATCTCGGAGACGTTAAACGCGTTCCACATCATCGCCTTGTCTGAAGGGTTTGATCTCTCGCCGTTGTTCGAGGAGAAGAAGAAAGAGGAGAAGAGAGAGATGAGATTCGCGACTTCTAGGCCCGCGAGTAGTGTCATCTCGAGCCTTGAGGAAGCTGCGAGAGTTGGGGATAAGTTCGATGTGAGGAAGAGTGAGAGTAGAGTGAGGATTGAAGGGAAACAGAATGGTCGGAAAGGGAAGTTGGCGGTGGAGGCGGAGATATTCGCGGTGGCTCCATCGTTTGTTGTCGTGGAGGTGAAGAAAGATCATGGAGACACTCTTGAGTACAATAACTTTTGCAGTACGGCTCTTAGACCAGCTCTCAAAGACATTTTCTGGACTTCTACACCTGTTTAAATCTTTGTGTGTTTATGTTCCTGTCTGAAAAAAGTATTGTTGGATTCTAGATTCGGTTCGTGATTCTTGTTCTTGATTCTTGAATCGTTTGGATCGTGTAAAAAGGTTTGAGTCTTTTCATCATTTGTGTGTTCTGTCTCCTTGTTGTCGATATGTTGCTTCACGAAGCAGAGATTGTTGTGTGGTTCTGTTCCTGTGGTTCAGCATGGTGTCTTAAAGATTCCGTATCAACAAATGATATTTATGATTTTAAGAATGTTCAATTGTCAATTCTTATGCATTCTCGTTATCTGTTTTATTGTTCTTTTGCATTACATTGGAATGATTAGGACATCATCATCATCTTTGTCTAAACCTCTTCCAATTGGAGTTGGTCCAGTTTAGACTAATGTCTTATTAATACATGTGTTATTCTGATGCGTGTCGACATAACTCATTTGAATTTGTGTGTGATTAACTTTATTGAGTATTACTCCCTATGTACACATAAGTGTTATCTAATCAATAGTGTAAGATAAGTTATATAGTCACTAGTCTGGTAGCTTTAGCGATTGGATTACAGCTCAAACGTGGTATCGATAATATGATTAACGATGTCTTTGTTTTGACGTCAAATATAAATGGAGATAAGTATTAGTACTTGGTTTGGTGAAGATAAAAAATAGTGGAGTAGAAAAGTTGATGGATCCTGATAATATTAAAAGAAAAAAGGAAGATGAGGTGGGCAACAAAACAAAAGTAGAAGCTGCATGATTGTGATGGATGTTTCACAAACCATATTATATATATCTTATCTGTTTTACATCTCACTAATAAAGTTTCTTTTTCATATTTTTGACATGTGATCAATTATGAAGATGCAAACCACCAACCGCATGATTTATTACCTCAAAGAAAATAATTGTGACATTTAACATTTGGAAATGTGAAACCTCCTAGAGCCATCGAATTTTACCAATTACAGACTTTTCTTATGGCATTTTTCTTGATCACTGTAGAAACCTTATATTCTGTTTTGTAAAAACTTTATACAAGGCCGGTTTTGATCAAATATCACGTATACATGTATGAGTTTCACCTGTCTATTCTCTACTGACCTACACAGGATGTAGTCATGTGGACACGGTCGTATTGGGGGTTCTTTGTCACTTTTAGTCGTTGTTTTATGTTGATTGATAACTAATTTGTCACTGATTAACAGACGGATTTTAAGTTGCGTGGCAATAAGGCCCAGTTTGATGACAGAAAGTTGCGGTTCACCTAAGTTCTTCTCCCCTACAATCTGCGGTACTAGTTTACTCTAATAATCATACAAATCTTTCACTAGGAAGAAAAGAAGTAATAATTCTATAAGATTTTTTCTCATTTAACATATGCATTATATTAAAAGAGCTTATAATTGACAAATTATACTGTATTATTCTACCCGTATACAGTCAGGTTCCGGTCCGGAGAATTGATCGTTTTGAGAATTATGATTTTTATATGACAACTTTAGTTATAAGTAAACACTGAAGATTTTATATGAAAATAAATGCATGAACTTTTATTTGAGCGTACTAACAAATTTAAACTGTCAGATTGGCAATATTACATATATAATATATATATATATATATTATATATATATATTATATATATATATATAGTACTCGAGATTTCTCACGTATTCAGAAAATGCAACTCTGATTTATAATGGCCTCGCAAGAGAAAATGTAATGATATGTCATAAATTCGAACAGGGTGATATTGATCGACTGGTATATAATACATTCACATGGGTTTGAATAATGTTTTATACCTTTGGTTGTTTTTAATAAGATGAGACATGATCACGAATAGGTTTTGGTTATCTGTCCACAGAACTCGAAATGCCGCGATATGCACGTCACCACGCACCACCGTTGATCTTAGTCCATGTGGTTTCTTATCTGATCTAATGATCTTCTTGGAATTCAGATGATGTGATATTGTGTAGTGTTCAGATGATGAGTAAAAATGGACGTTCTAATAGAGTTGCATATATAAGAAAAAAAAATTAGAGAGATATTTAGGTTTTGAATGGTGACCAAAGAACGGGGAGGAACATTCAATTCCTTATCATTCCTAAAAATATTCACCATTCACAAGGAATGTTTTTTCCTCTCATTCTTTCTCGTTCCTATTTTTGTAGAGGAATAAAGAATAAATCATTCTTTGAGAATTTAAAAAAGGAACAATTTTTTTTTTATTCTTGCAACTTTGTTCCTATACATTTTTTTCATAGTTGTTCCTAGGCTCGAATTGGTGACAATGAAAATGAATTAAATGAATACAAAAAATTGAAAAAAAAACTCACTTAAGGAATTGAATTGAAAAAAAAAAGTTAAATATAGAGGAACAAACGTTCCCTCTCAAATTTAGAAGAGGAAAATACTTCTCTAACTGGTGACCACAAAAAAAATAATAGGAACAAAGAGAAATGTAATGCAGAGGAACAAAATAATAGGAATACTTATTTCTTCTTATTCCTTGCCAGATTTTATAAGGAATACTTTTACTCTATAATTTCTTAAATTAAAAGGAATGAGAAGGAACATTAGGAAAATAATATTCTACATGAATGGTGTAAAATTTGAGGAATGAAGAGGAATTACCCATTTCCATTCATTCTTTTGGTCACCATCTTCTTTATTCATCAATATATGAGGAACAAGGAGGAATGGGATGGGGTCCATATGCTGTTCATTTGACAAAAAAAATCAACTTAATTGGTATCAATTTTGAGAAATAGCCAACTCATCATCTTTTTTTCCTTGTAATGTGGTTACCAATTGAAGCCCTAGTGTTTCCAGTAAGGTTACCAGTCGGAGCTTTAGATTTTAAAGGAAGTCTTCATCATATATATCAATGAGCCTCTGATATGTGTAAATATATCGTCGTTGTTCATCAAGGGAGTGCTTCGAGCTGTATGTTGGTATTACTTGTTAATCGTATATATAACTAAGAGAGGGAAGAGGTACATCAGATTTTTAATACAGAAAAAAATGGAGTTCTTTGTTCTGCCTTATGTGACTGTGCTGCGCTGTAAATTTTTCGGGGACTTGCCAATTTATTATTCAAATTTCCTTCAATATTTGGAAACATTAGAAGGAAACTAATCTAGAGGGATACATATTTGATTTTAGTATTTACTAGTGGATGATATTTCTTTTATTTGGTTTTTCTAAGTCACATTGGTCAGGCTGTTAAACATATACATGTGTGATCTGTGGGACAAATGGGCTTAGCTAGAGCCGAAATAATCGACGGAACTATTTGCCATGGGTATGAGTATGACTTCTTGCCCTGCATGTTCTTTTGAATCGCATATTCTGAAAAAAGGCTCTAAACCATAGAAAAAAAAAAGAAATTGGGCTGTATAGCAAGGAAAAAAAGTGTAATTAGAGAAGTAACCATTTTACCTACCAGACATATATACGGCGTTATCTATACATATTAATACTGTATTACCCTCTTCTATCAACCGGCTAACCTGTTAATAAAAATAAAAAATTACTTATTAATCTTCTAAAAATAAATCGTGGTTTTTATCGATGGTTTACTCCATATCTTCTAGTCCACCGTTTCGTTCTACATCGTCGTCAGCGTCAGATCGTCGGTCTTATCTGAGTTTGTTCCTTCTGAAATCTTCCACTATTGCCATCATCTCTAATTCTGAAATCAATTACGAAAAGACGTCGTTACAAATCAAAGTGGTGAACAAGAGCAACTCGAACCTCTTTCCCTTCACATTGGTGCTTTGTCTCACACCGCTTCTTCGTCAGATGCAGTACTTATCTTTTGTCTCTGTTAATTACTTAAAGTTGATCGGAGAAGATAAACAGTTTCTGTTATTGTGTTCTATTCTATTATATATGCATATAGAATAGTATGTAAAATAATATGTATTTTTATATTTTATTATGCGATATATTGTGTTACTATACTATTTTAGTGTTTCCATTCCATTTGATTGTTACTAAAAAGTGCTATATTTTGTTTAGAAATATTGTTTGTAATATTCTTAAGTTCTCACAATCGTTTGAACATGTAAAATTATACTATGATCGTTACATAATATTATGTACTTTTTAGATTTTAACATTTGGGTTTAGGGTTTATATTTGAGTTTAAGTTTAGTAATATTTAGAAGGTTTAGTAACTATATGTGAAACATATTTTGCTATTTCAATTTATGGTTTATATTTGGATTAGGGTTTACATTTAGATTAGAGTTTAGTGATTAGAATTTAAGGTTTATTATTTATAAGGTAAGGGTGTATGTTATGGATTAGTGCTATGTTATTTATTATATTCCATTCTATTTGGATTTAGAGTTTATCTTGGGGTTAATAGTTTATATTTAGGTTTAGGGTTTACTGATTAGATTTTAGGGTTTAATGTCCTATTGTGTTCAGAAGTATATTTTGATAATTTGGGTTGAGGTCAACATTAACTTATTTCATGTAATCATACACATTTCACCAATATATACTATGTTATTTATTTTGTTCCATACTATTTTGGGGTTATGGTTTATATTTGGGTTTATGGTTTTTATATATATGGTTTTAGGGTTTACTGGTTAGGGTTTAGGGTTTACTATTTAGGAGTTGTGGTGGAACTGGGATAAGGTTTAATATCTAGGGATTTGGGTTGGATTATGTATAGTATTTAGTGGTTGTTGGTGGGATTATAATCCTATACTATTTAGTTGATACGGAATGGAAAATTTGTTGTATATATATGTGATCAATAAAACTATACGTGGTGGTTTCTTTTTCTCTCAAAAAACCATGACGTCGCTTAATATATAAACTGTAACTGGTAACATATTAAATGAGAGGGCATAACCGAATAAAATAGGTACAAAAAGCCTGACATTAAATTATGTCAAAATCATAGCTAGATTTTTAATTTCACTTCAACAAAAAGCTATTTGGCCAATTAGCCCTAAAAAAACTAAAATTAAGAAAATAACCATCTGTCGACAAAAAAAGATGGAAATAACCATCTTTCCCCTTCTCTCTTTTATTTTTTATTCCTATATCTCTCTAGCTTTTAGTTAGTTTCTTAATATTTTGGTTATTAAATCAAGGAAAATTGGATTCCATATACATATGAACACCAAAAATCAAGTTTATAACCATAACAATATTTTGGTTATGATATTCTTTGTATAATATGTATAATGACAAAAGTTATCCTTCATTCCCTGTTCATTCTCACTCTCACTTTCATTTTTGTTCTCCTTCTCCTAAGACTATTTTTTATTTACCAAATTTTCTGTTTTATTCCATGATTATTTATAGGTTTTATGAAGTTTTTAGAAAATGAATTCTTCAGACACTGTATAACCATCATCAAATCCAATAACTGATGGACTTATCATTTTTATTCATATTTTTTTGGGTTTTATGATTTTGCTAATTTTCTGTATATGTGGATTACGATTCAGAGAACATGTCGAATTGTTGGAGAAGATAAACAGTGTAAGGTACTTTGTACTATTCTATTTTATAAACAGAATAGACATGGTTTTTTACTGTTTCAAGAAAATATGAATTTGACGGTGTGTTTGTTTAGTTGATGGTGCTTCAGTATAAAGTTTTATGTGTCAAAACTTTATATATAATGTAAACACTTTTTTTCATGAACTCTATATTTCAATGAAGAATATGCACAAAATTTTGCAACACTGCTTGTGAATACTATACTATCTATTTTATTATCTAAGAATGGTGTAGTCATCCTCTTCCTCTTCCCCATCCCCCTCCCCTACCTCTCCTCCTCTCCCTTACCCCTCCCTCCTCTTCCGCTCCTTCTCCCCTCCTGTCCTCCTCCTTTATCGCGGTAAAGCATCACTATCACACTTTCTTAACCAATAAATGATTTACATTGTGATGTTTCTATGTATCAAGTTCTCTATATTATTTATAGATTAGTAATATGTTAGTTATGCATAATACGTTAAACACATAAGAATTATGTTTAGTACAGAGGAAGATGCATGTGTACTTTATATATCTTGTGTTCGGTTCATCCTTTTTCTTCTCTTCATCTTCTTTTTAATCTCTCTCTTCTTTCTCTTTCTCTTTCTCTTATTTTTCTTCCTTGTGATGTATTGTTGGTGTAAATAGATTGTGTTGTGCTATTCTATTTGATAACATAGAATAGAAACAATTTCTTAATGTTTTCTCCTCCTTTCTTTCTTTTGCAGCGCCCCTCCTTCTCCTTCTCATTTGTCGTGGCAAGACATCACTGTCATTTTTTCTTAATCTATAACCGATTTACATCGTGATGTTTCTATATATTAAGTTGTCTATATTATTTATTTACTATATATAGTATAGTATAAATAACTACTTCAATTTGCACTGGATTGAATTTAGAGTTTAGTATTTGGGTTTATGGTATATGGTTTGGGTTTAGGGTTTAAAGGTTTGGGTTTAGGATTTAGGATTTGGGTTTAGGGTATATGGATTGGGTTTAGGGTTTAGAATTTGGGTTTAGGGTTTAGGATTTGGGTTTATGGTATATGGTTTGGGTTTAGGGTTTAAAGTTTGGGTTTAAGATTTAGGATTTGGGTTTAGAGTTTGGGTTTAGGGTTTATAGTTTGGGTTTAGGGTATATGGTTTGGGTTTAGGGTTTGAGTTTAGGATTTAGAATTTGGGTTTAGGGTTTAGAATTTGGGTTTGGAGTTTAAAATTTAGTTTAGGGTATATAGATTTGTGTTTATTTGTTTGTTTTTGTCTATATTATATGATATTTAGTTTAGGATATAATGACTTTTGTTTAGGATATATGGTTTGGGTTTAGGGAATTAGGATTTTGGGTTTAGAGTTTGGGTTTAGGGTATATGGTTTTTGTTTAGGGTTTAGGGTTTGGGTTTAGGGAAGTAGGACTTGAGTTCAGAGTTTGGATGTGTCGAGTATTCCATACCATAATATGTATAGCATAGTCACGTAATTGATGAAACTCAATCTCATAACTAGTTAACTTCTTTTGCGAAACTGACTATATTATATCGTGTATAGTATAGTATCACAGTTTTCATATTAGAATATTAATATTATGCTCACGCGCCATAAATGAGAGTTTGGTCATATTTGTGTACAAATTGTCACATCTGCTACTTTTTACTGTAGAATGACTATATCTTTCATTTTTTTCTGCTATGAATATAGAGCAAAATCACCTTTAAATCAATTCTCCCTTCTACTTTTTTTTGTCAACCCAATTCTCCCTTCTACAAAATGGGTTTGTTTGTCACATTACCATGTCCTTGTTTTAAAAATTAAAAATTTTAAAGACACTGGAATGTGAAAATAACCAAACTAAAATGAAGCTTATTATACATATACACATGACCTTTTTAGATACACTTGGATAAAACATTTGCTTAAATCTCTAAATTTTAAAACATTATTATACATAGATCGAATAACTCTAAGTTATTAAGTATTTTTATTAATATTAACGTAAAAATATTTATATCTCTTAAAATTTACATCCCGTCTTGGAAATACAAATGCCATTCTACTAATATAACACTAAAACCCCGACTATATGTCAGAAAACGGTATGGAATTCATCATTTGTTAGATTTTGGGGTATATTTAAAGTTTTTGGTATTTTTTTTACCAGTTCGTTAGAAATTGACATGTAGAAGAAATTTTTAATTTGTCTAAGGAATAAGTGAGCAAATAGCTCCTCCTAAGTTCGACTATGGATTTTGAATTAATTTGTTTATGGTTTATGATTCGTTTGTAAGTTATAAGACTATACCCGGATTTTTCAAAGACCCGAGTTTGTTTCCTCACTTATTTGTAAACCATAAATTTGAAAAAAAAAAAAAAGTAAACCATAAATTTAAATAACATTTATGTCCATTATATAAACATAAACTACGAATTTGTATTTCGTCTCTTTTTAAATTTTGTAAAGAATATTTTTTTTTAAAAAACAATGACGATAGTTTTTTATATATATTTGCAAACATTAGGGCTGGGCAAAAAATCCGAACCCGAAAAACCGAACCGAACCCGATCCGAAAAAGTAGCACCGAACCCGAACCAAAATTGATTAAATATCCGAACGGGTTCAAAATTTCGGTATTTAAAGAACCGAAACCGAACCCGATCCGAACCGAAATATTTTGGGTACCCGAATGTATCTGAAATAAATTTATATACTTAAATATATACATTATTTTTATATATAATGTATATTAAAAATATTCAAAATATATAAGATACCTTTAAGTTTTCCAAAATACTCGGAAAATATACGCAAATAGTCAAAAATAAATGTTTAAAATAGCTAAAGTATACTGAAAACACCAAAATAGTTAAATATCTATTGATTCTTTATCCAAATATTCAAAGAAAACCAATTTATATGTTAAATTAAGGTATTTTGACATATATGTTATGAAAATTTATATGTAATATGTTATCTTTCTTATAGATTTTGAAAATTTAAAGTATATAATGAATTTTGAAAATTTAAAAACATTTTAAATGGGTTATCCGAACCCGAACCGAACCCGCAAAGATCCGAACCGGACCCGAACCGAAATTTAGAAATATCCGAATGGGGCTGAAATCTTTGACCCCGAAAACCCGAAACCCGAATGGATTGAACCGAAACCCGAATGGGTACCCGAATGCCCAGCCCTAGCAAACATAAGCACAAATGTTTACGTTTGAAAAACAAATATCTACTATTTTCATCATTAGAAGTAACATGTAACACAGTTGGCATATTGCACGGTGGAAACAAGCATGTTATGAGTCTTATGACTTATGAGACACATGTGATACCATTTGTTTAGTCGAGGGCTGTTCAATATGGCAAAACCGAACCGTACCGAATTGAAATAGACAATGTGGTTTGAATTTGGTATATACCATACAAACCGAATGGATGTAAATTTCTAAAAATCGTAGGATTTGGATATGGTTTGGTATATAACCGATAAAACCGAATAAAACTGATTAAGAATAAAAACATGTAAATATATATATATATATATTTTATAACAACATATGAAAATTATAAGTTAATTTGTTTGCTAATAACTATTACCATATTTTTTACAGTAATAAAGAAATCATGATTTGTAAAACACTTGAAGTATAATTAAATAACAATTCATCACAACCGATGTTTCTTATTTTTTAAGTCTTTTTTTATCTTTTTGTTTTATTTTATCATTGACTAAATTGAAATAAATATTATAAATTTGATGGACAACAATTAGTGGAAATTATTCACAACTTTTTAATATATAAATGAATAGAGATTCTTGTTCAATCGAAGAAACATGACTTTGATGAACGCTAAATATGGAAGAACAGAAAATTTTCTTTGGTGCTTCGTGCTTCTGTTTTGTTTTTAGTTTTTTTTTATTTTTATTCAAAATTTTGAGTTTTGATTTTAATTCTAGATTTGATTATTTATTAGATGGTATAAGCTTTTTTTATTTTTTTGTTTTTTTATTTAAACTTATAATATTTTTTAATAAATGACTGTGTTGATAACATGACTCTAAAATTCATATAATATGATCACAAAATAAAAAATTATGTTTTTTGGTATAAAACCGAATAAACCGAACCGAACCGAAGTAAATATGGATTTAGAATGGTAGTTGTATTTTACTAACCGAAATACCGAAAAACCGAAAAAACCGAACCGAAACCGAACCGTTATCCGGATTGAACACCCCTAGTTTAGTCCCACCTAAAGTATTTCTACACGCATACTTGAGAACAAAGATTGTTAGACATACAAATTGAGAAGTAGTACACCATGTTGGTGAAAGGCAAAATGGGAAATATAAAGAGCAATATAAAACGTGGACAAATGAGATGTAGATAACTGTTTTGTCTAAACCTATGAAGAAACTAAGGCTTTGAATGGTAAAAGCGGTTCAAGCAGTGCAGATCAAGCGGATCAAGCGGATCAAGCAGGAGAAGTGCAGATCAAGTAGATCAAGCAGGAGAAATGCAGACCAAGCGGATCAAACAGAAGAATTACAGAACATGCAGGAGAAATGCGGAACAATTAGAACAAACATTTATTATAATTTTAAATAAAAAAAATCCAAATAAAGTAGATTAAATGTTTAAAAGATTATAATAAAATATATCAAAGTATATAATATGTAAATATAGTACATAAATAACAAAAATTATTGCACTAAATCTATAATATCACAATTTTAAAATAAAAATTTAATGATATTCTCTTCCATTATTGTTCATATTTCAATTATGTTACTATATATTTTCATAATACATATCATAATTAAATATATAAATGAAATATACATCTCTCTTCATAAGTATACATATTTAAATTATATTACTATATATTTGTGTGATACAAAATACGCATCTCTTACATTAGTATACATATTTAAACTATATTACTATAGATATACATAATATATTGAAATATGTATTATATTAAAATGATTATTTTGAAAAGTAAAAATTATATGACAAAAAATAATAAGTAGAGAATGATAATTTTGTATTGTTAAAGTTGTAAATAAAATAAAGTAAAAATATTATATTCATAAGACTAGATAAATATATTTTAAAGTTATGTGTTGTAACAAAGTTATTTATTGACCAAACAAAAAAAGCAGATCAACACCACCAAATGTTAGCGGATAAGATATGCATGCAGATCTCCTGCCTTTTCCACAAAAAGACAAAAAATATTGAACTGCATGCAGATCTTCCGCTTGAACTGCTTTTACAAACAGAAAATGGTGAATGGTGAATGCAGTGCGGGAGAACTGCATGTGGCGGGAGAACCGCACTTGTCCCGCTACTCCATTCGGACACTAAAGCGAAATAGCTTTTGAGTTTTCATGGGTTTTGGAACTCGGGATGTCCCTAACTAGTTTTCTTTCCCATCATCATCTTCCAATTTCCGTCCTTTTCTTGTTTGTTTGTTTCTTTTAACTCTTATTATATACACGTACAACTACAATGCCAAATTTTATCACGTGCGAAAGAATCCAAGGAATAGTTACTTGCGTTGTTGATTCACTGATAATTAATGTTCATAAAACGGGAAAAAGTTTATTTCTAACTGAATTTTTATGTAGTACTTTTTCTATTTTATAATAAGCGTCGTTTTATACTTGTACGCATTAAAAAATCATTTAAATTTGTATAACTTTTTATATAAAAATATCATTACCAATGCACATAATTTTATTTCAACAAATGAAAAAATAAATTAGATACTAAAGTTAATAAATTATGCATTAAATAATAGAACGACACTTATTTGCAATAAATTTTATTTTCTACAACGATACTAAATACGAAACGGAAGGAAAATATTTTTTCTCACTAATTTTTTAACAGTGCTTATTTTTATCATCAATTAAACATAAATTCAAAAAAAATTTATAATTTTAAAAATGTTTTAAATGTATGTTGACCGTAATCAACTAACTAAGTGACTAGATATCTGACGCGATGTGATTATTTAAATAAAACTTTTTATTTATTTATTTTATTTCATTTTTAGAAATCTAAGTCACCTAAACTACTAGGCCGAATCAGTTGATTTATTAATAGTGCAAAATAAGATATATATAATAAAATGAATTTAAAAAAATTGAGACTCAAACAAATAAACTCAGTCATCGGAAAATTAAACCATTTGACTAACTGAACATTTTAGTAATACAAATTCAACATTATTTTAACATACCATATAGTCATATTAGTTAAAGTATTAACTTTTTCCCTTTTAGACACATTTTTTTTCTATTTCTATTAGAACTTACAAAATTAAATTTTCAATGGAAGAAAATAAATTTTGAACTAAGCCGTGTAGGTTTCAATGGAAGAAAATAATAAATTTGTCTACGAAAAAGATAGTTGACAAAAACTGTATAATTTGTTAAATAATATTTAGTTTATTTTGATTAAGTAGTTTTTGACTGTTTTTTATGTGGATTCGATTCTCATGAAAGATAAAATTTTAATTAGAAATAATTAGCTAAACGACGTATTTTAAATGATAATACCACATCAAAAGTCCATTCAGTCCATCGCAGTCAACATATATTTAACTACTACTTTAAAATTTCATGTAGTTTAATAAAATTGTATTCAGTTCATAATAAAAAATACACATTATTGTATAGTTCACGATTCACGAAGAGAAAAAAACATAATGAAAAAACTCATATAAAAAATAACATATACTATATATATATATATATATATATATCCATTTCAATCCACAAACTTCTAGTCATCCAAAAAGAACTAGTACTTAAATACTGAGTTATGATATTTAAATATCTATTATTTAAAAATAACAAATTGCATTTCATATGTCAAAGCTTTATTTTTTTGACATCAACATAAACACACTCAATTAATATACTCTGCTAACTAAATGAAAGACTCTTTATCTACATGGACGAAATAGAACGTATGACTTTGTGCACCACTTACAGGATGTTCCATCAGATGTTTCGTCCTTGTATTTTGAGTCCGAAGTACATGTATGAGATGAAAAGTAGAGAAACTTTTATGAGGCATCTAAAATCTTCCAAATTTATTGCATACACAGACCATTTTTCTGAATCTAAAACTATTTTTATCAACTGAAAATAATCCAATGAAAACATGATATTAAATTGTCGATTTTTTTTATACATTCTAGTGTCCAAATAAATTATTTCAGTTCTACATGCGAGGGTGATTGAGTAGGTCCTGTAACTTTTGCCCCGTTAAACTATCAAAACGTTCAAAGTACCAAGAATTCAAGTATTTATAATGTATGTATTTTTTCTATTGTTAAAGCATCTCTAACCTTGAAAGTCACTTATAAATAGTGTTGTTTATCTATTTAAAATTTTAGCCGTTTAGGAATTTTTCAATTGAGGTAATTTTTGTTGATATTGAATATTACTATTGTACTGTTCTTTATTTTATAAAATTTATTTATATTGGATGAAAAAGTGTAAATTTGCTCCGTTCTTTGTTTATAAAATTTATCTAGCTTGGATGGAAAAGTGTTTATTTATTTATTTATTTATTTGATTTGTTTTTATTTTATTTTAGTTTTTATGAATTACTGAATCAAAATCATTGTTTTAAAATTGGTATATGCTTAGATATCCGTCAAGTCGATTTGAACAAAATGATTTTTTAAATCCAATTTTTTTAAAAAAATTAACCATTGCCTACCAATTTTTTTTGAACATTGATCAAAATAACTAGATAATTATAATTTTTTTTTTTAATATCTAAATACGCCTAACGATCTCTTGAACAAATAATCATGAAATTTGCAAAGTTAACCACAATGCTGCATTGTACTGTGTACTAGAATGTGGGCTCACTATAGCTATTATTGTTTCAAGTGGAACAAATGATTAATTAAGATTTGTTATGGAAATATATATCTTAAGCAGTAGTTAGTACTACAAGAGTTTTATCACTTGATTTGATGGTTTAGTTTTAGGTTTCTAATGTTTTAACTTTTAAGCACACTACATTCAAAAGAAGAAAAAGCTGATTTAGACAGGGTCATGTTTTCCTGTGATGTTGAATATGTGTTTATGCTGTTGCCCCCTATGACTATATATAATATACAATAAATAATATACCGATTGTTAAATATGTTAGACAAAAGAAAAGGTCAAAACATAATAAAACAGATTTATCTACTAGCCTAATCTTCCCAAATATGGAATCAAAATTCTTAAAAGATAGATAGAAAAGAAAAGAAAAGATTTGGAATTTTATTTTCATGTATGTTATCTATTGTGATTTTTTATGAAAATCTTGCTTTATACAGTTTTTAACCTTTATACGAAGATCTTGCTTTTTGTTAAAATATGTTTTCTAAAAACATAAGATTGGAAAGAAGCAGTGTTAACTATATAATCGTTAATTACTGTAATTTGTTTTGCGTGCTTATTTTAACATAATAATATAATACAAATATGCATAACAAATAATGTATAAATTTATACTCCCTCCGTTTCAATAAGATTCATGTTTTAGAAAAAAAAAACTGTTTTAAAAGATGTATTTTTTATATTTTCAATATATTTTTTGTCAACTAATAATAAAAAATTATGATTTTCAAAGAAATTAATTACATTTCTTGAAATTTTATTGGTTTAAAAATATAGGAAACATAAAATTACAAAAATATGTAGTAATAACTATGTTTTAATATGTTTTTTTAATAAGTGTGAAAATCATACAATATGTATTATTTGAAACAGAGCTGGGAGTATTTATAAAAAAAGGTGAATCGCATAGTGATATTTCTCTTTCAAAATTCTGTAGTTTACCTATTAAATTTGTTTTCCAAAAAAAAACCGAAATGGGTTTAAGAATTTGTTCAAAAAATAAAAAAATATCGAAATGGGGTTTCTAAAAGATGAATAATGAGGAAGACAAGAGGATCTGATAAGACTGTACCTTACCATTAATCGCCGCCAATCATCCCTCAAGCCAATTCAGTCGCTTGGTACAATGTACCAATGCCATTAATAATTTTTTGAGTTAGTGGAAGTGTTTTTTCACGTAATTATTGATTACGATACTGAATATATTACTATAAAAGACAATTAGTCATCATGATTAGCGTCTAAAAAGGAAATTCGAAACATGACCCAATTAAGAAAGAACAAAACTTTAAAGATACACTACGGGATCCCCCGATACACTACACATATGTCTGAACTTTTTGTGTTCCGTTCACATTATGTTTAGGTACATCTGTCTGAACTTTAGTTAATTTTTTTTTCATAACCGTAACACCTCAAAGGTTTTCTAGACCTAAAAAACTAATTTCACGAAATCACGATATTCTGCGTATTCTTGTCATTTAAGATAGTCTGGATGGCCAAGAAAACTCGAACCTAAAGCGGTACTCACAGTTGTAAATCATTTATCACTAAGTCAAATCAACTTGGTTTGAACTTTTGTTATTCGAGGTTTATATTTCATATGGTTAATTATTCCATTTAATAATATATATATACATTTTTCTCAGTTAAATTTTGAAAAAAATTAATACAAAAATGGAAAAGGTTAATTTATAGTGAGAATGGCAAATTCGAATTTTCTCAAACTGAAGAACAATTTTCTAAGAATGTTTTAAAAGAGGTTCTAAATAGATTCACAGAATATCTGAAATCCCAATCCAAATTTCATCTCTAGTACACTCTCATTATTAGGGTTTTGCTTTCTCTGAAACTCTACTGGTGAAATGGTCGACATATGGTTGAAATTTTGAAATTGCTGTGTAACTTAATGGTTGTTGTAATTAGGAAACGGAAAACAATCATTAGGTTGAAAGCATTTTTTTCAGTGAAATGAAAAAAACACGTAGGGTTTCTAGTGATAGTGATAAGACATTAATTGTTTTGAATCGTAAAAACATTTAATTAATTGTTTAACATTTTAAATGATCAACTTACAAAATGTTAGCGTTTGTCACTATTTATATTTGATTTTGTAAGTTGTGGAAATAAAACATTAGAAATTAGCGGAAGAGTTTTTCCATTTCAAAAATAATTGAAAGGTTTTAATTATCACTAAAGATATTTTTAAAGAACGTCTTAGCAAGGAAAGCTCAATTACCAATCTATCTCAGAATTATGCAAAAAACGGGCTACAGGAACCAATAAATAAACTATTGTAAAGAATGAGATTTTCTTTGTCCTCCGTAGAGAATGAGTTAGACAATTCAAAATGTTCAAAAAATCCTTATATATGATTTCTCAAGGTTCTTCACCAATCCGAACATTTAGGACCCGATTAATTCAAACGTAGTAGTTGCAGTTGCGGTTACGGGAATTTATTGATGAGGTTAGTTGCGGTTTCAAGCGTTATTAACTGTTTTGTTTGACTGACATAACATTTAAAAATTGTTGTGTTTGCGAAATATTTGTAAATGGCTGATTGTGAGATATTGCAGCAGTTTAATAATAACTTACCAATATTAACATTTATAACATTATTAAAACATAATATTATGATAAAATATAATAATTATTAATATAATATGATTAATAATGATATTATGTTTATATATTCAATTTTAATTAGTTTAAAGTGATAATTTTAATAATTTTTAAAAACTTTTAAAATAATATTTTGTTTGGTTTATATATATATGTATATATCTTTATATATGTATGTAAATTAATTTTTAAAAATTCTAATGAATTTTTAGTTTAAAGTTTTTATAAAATAAATTATGATACTGTTTCTGAATTTGAATTAATATATAAAATGTGTACATATTTTTATTTATAATGTTTTAATTTTTAATTTTTAATTTAAAATTTTAAATATATTTTTCAAAATTAATTTTATATTTATTTATGCATCCGCAACCGTCTGCAACCGCAAACTAGCTAGAATCAGCTTTTGATTTTAAAAAGTTCAAAATATTTTCGAAGCGATTCATAATGGTTTATATGATTATTTTGGAACACTGTTTTTTCAGGTGGTAGCAGGAAAAACAGTTAAGTATTTGATAACAAATTAATTATCTATCTTATTCAAAGATCACCAATCAAGTGAGTTAACTCATTATCTAGAATAATTCTTTAACTAGTCCTCGCAGAGATTGCTAATAAAATTTTCTTTACTTGGAATCCAAATTTTCTGATAGTGGAATTTTCTTTAATTAGCTTTGCCGTCGCGTTCTTTATGTACTTAAGATATCACAGTTCTCTTGTCAATTTACAGTTATTTTGTCTAAGATAAAATATTCTTAGCTAACAAAAAAAGAACATTTGATATTTGGAGAAAAATTAATATTTTATTTTTTCCTTACACCAAATTCTTTAAAAATATTTTTAGTACTAAAACCTTCAATTATTTTATTAAATGGGAAAATCCTTAATTAAGTTTTTTTTGCTAACTTGTAAAAAACTATTTTGGATAAAAAATCTATAGTGACTAAATTTCATTTCAAAGCGGTGTCCCACATCATTGGAAGTGTTTTTAACTCTTTAGCTTTCAAACCATTAACGTCTATCACTTTCTGTTACAAAATTATATACAAAAATGACATAAGTTAATAATTTTTAAGTTAAAAAGTTAAATTAACTGATGAGGTTTGTTACGATTCAAAAATAGCCAAAAGATTCTATCACGGAAAACCCAAATAAGTTTAAACTTATAAGCTTCAACAGTTTGTAATTTTCTTGGAGCTGTAAACATTTTTTTTTGGTACAAATGTTAAATAAGCTGTAAACATTTTCTTTCAGAAGGGCCAATGAACAAGAATGAATTTTACTCTAACCACATATTCACGAATAAAATCTGTTACAGATTGGGTTGTGATATATATATATATACAAACGGGGGCTTATTGAATGAAATGTTTTTTTTGAACAACAGAGTGAAATGTTTAACTCATCAAAATTAGTATAAAGGAAAAAAGTAGGTCTGACATAAGAATTCATTGGACAAAATAGTCACACACACAACACATATGGCCTTTTCGCCGGCTGTGTTACTCACGCGCCACCTTTGAAAAGCCGGTCTAAATTGAAGACCTCAATCTGTTTTCTGTTTTCGAATTTGACAGACCAGGTGTGCTCTTTTACCCAGTCACTATAAAACACATGTTTTTGAAACTCTGTAGAACTCTTAGCAAGGATTGGACCAAACTAAAACAAAAGTAGAAAAGCTCCCCCTCTCTCTCTCCCCCTCTCTCTCTCTCTCTCTCTCTCTCTCCCCTTTATATACCGACTGTGTCGCCATAAAACAAATACTCATCAAACAGCTAGATCTCTGAGAATTGAAATACGATTGAGTTAAGGGTTCTCTCGCATGTTCATTAGGGTTTGGAGAGATCTGTGAGCACGGGGAGTGAGGATGAGAGAGTTTGAGTCTTTTTGCACAGAAAGTCCATGTGGGTGCTGTATTTAATTATAAGTTGCTAGAAGACAGAGAAGAAATGCAACAGAGAAAACTGACAGAAGAGAGTGAGCACTTGCAAGACACTGTTATGTATCAATAACTTTGCGTGTGCGTGCTCACCTCTCTTTCTGTCAGTTGCCTGACTTCTCGCTTTCTCTCTCTCTTCTCTCAACTTTTTTGGCCTTTTTTATCATCTACATATCACTTACCTTCTTATCATCTCTTTTGTTGTGCACTGGCATGGTGATGTAGATAAGACTGACGCCCTTTCATTATCATTTCGTTATCTGTATGTTTTTTCTTCATCTTTTTTTTGTATAGGGGTTGAAGTGTGTGCTCGCCTATGCTTCAGATTTTTTGTTCTCAAGCATTTTGGTGAAGAAAAGCTCAGATTTTCATATCTGGGGTTTATGATGATAAATATAAACTTTAAAATTAGCTGTTTTGTTTTCTTCTAGTGGATCTAAGAAAAGCGCGAGTTTTGATGATCATGAACCCCCACCGGTACACATTCTTCTCTGAGATTAATTAACTATTTATTCATTGCCTCTTTGTCTTTTTTCGGATATAATTTGCGTTTTTCTTCTTTTTTTTGTTTGTTTAAGTTTCTGCATGTTGAAATTCTTTGAAAATCTTAGTAGCTACATGCAATTGAATCTCAGTTTATATATGCATCTGTCTTCTTTCTTTTCAAATTCTAGAAACCAGATGTGGTTTTCAGGTTTCATCATAAGCCATTAATGATGGAATTTTGTGAATAACATGTACATACTAGTTCTGTACCGTTTTAATGGGAGTATGAATTTTTCTAAGGAGTAATGGTAATGAAACACTGAATCTAGCTGTTTGTTCTTAAAAGTCTTCCATCTCTAATTTCCTTTTTGGTGTTAGGTTTGTACGGATTAATACACGTTTTTGCATTGAAGTCTTATCTTGGCATGTGACCCGGAAGTAGGTGGAGGAGATTCGCTGAAATTGATTTCTTTGCAAGTTGTGATCCAAAGTAAAAAGATTGGTTAACCCTATACCTAATACTTCTTTATATATCCTTTTTTTCCTTGCAAATATCTTCGTTTTTTGCGTCTAATTTTGCTAGGAAATAATTTTTATTTCTTCCAAGTCGCAATGTTAGTTTCTACTAAAACAGTTTATCTTATATAGTACAAAAGGAGGTTGAAAACGTTAGTTTATACTGAAATCGCATCACTCTTCTGCTGTTTTTTAATTGCAATGGTTGGTTTAGTACAAGTTTTAGAGTTACTATATTTCATCTTATCTTATTCTGGTTGGTTTGATCTTTTGTTGTGCTGGCCAAGTCCAACTTAATGTATTTTAATCAAAGTTTAGGGCTTTGTAATTGTATGCCTAGTTTTGCAGTTATTTTGCTAGAGTCTGATTTGAGCAAAGGCATGAGTTGGTTTTTTGTCTCCTCACTATTGGCTTTGTAAGGCATTTTGCTAACCTTGTGTCAACCATTCAATTATGGAAATGTGTTTGTGTTGTGTTTGATGAAATCCAATTGTGAAATATGGGTAAGGGTACAGGTGTCTAATGTGCTTCACCTTGAAATCCATAGTTGAAGTCGTGAATAGATAACAGTGGAGCCGGATCAGGTGTCTGGTGTTGTGTTTGATGAAATCAAATTGTAAATCTGGTGTTGTGTTTGATGAAATCAAATTGTAAACCTGGTTGATTACCTGTTCTAGTGTCTTAAGGGCTTCACCAGCTTTTTTCCTTAGCATGGTAAGTCATGTATATATAATTTGACCTCTATATAAGGCAGACTTTAGAAATTTCATGTACTTATTGTTGGTTTAGGTTATTGTGATGACTGTGTTGTTTCTGCTGGTCTTCATCCACTTAAATTCAGATATTTGTTCTTGAAGTAGTTCTCAATCAGTGGGTTCAAATGAGCATTAGACTTCAGATTTTGTAAGGGGATAGAGAGACGATTGTGTTTGTCGACTGTGAAATATTTTAGACTGTATCTTGTTAGAGTATCATATTTTCATAACCACGGATTGATGTAGAGGCCGAGCACCATGTGATATACTGATGTGTTAGGCTATCTTTGTTATCTTCCTTTTGTTGCATCTCCAATTAAGCAATTAAGCTCTACTGATTGTTAGATAGGTGAACTAAAGCAAAAGAAAAGTTATTGAGCTTGAGGGCATTTATTTGTAAGCGTTAAAGTAACTCTAGTGATGATACCATTGTGAGAAAAGTGTTGATTGATTTGTTTAATCCTTGCTGTGCAAGTGAGTTTACTATGGCTGAACAGGATCCTGTTTTTTTGGTTTTGGGCACTGTCATCACCAAAAACCTACGCAAGAAAAGACATCCCTCGTGAAAGCAATAATAACAACCTGATTTAGTGTTTGATTGCTTTTGCAGGAGTGAGATCAATATCAAGTGGGAAGATAATTCAAGGATATATAAATTTCAAGGTTGGAAGTGTAGCACTCAGTTAAAATCATTGATGATAAAAATAGTGAAATTGACAATAGATTTCTAGCTTGATGATCCTGGAGAAACATTTATGTCATTACCTCAGTTTGCTTGCAATTTGCATTATGTGTTTTGTCATAGTTCAATACTGAGTTATGTTTCTCAATCATGGTGGATTCAGTGGGTTTGTTGACTTGAAACTGAAGATTGGCAAGAGCACTTGTTGGTTATTGTATTTTGTGATCACGGATGCATCAGCTCCATCAGCCTTTTTTCTTCTCGTCTCTCTGCGTACGAGAGAGAGAGAGCATCTCTGAGGTATTAGTTCATTTCTTCTCTGCTTTTGGTAGTCAGAGAACTTGGTTCATGTCGATTGTGTCAATCTGAAGGTGTATGTCATGCTCTCTTTAGATCTTTTTGTCTCCCATTTTGCTTCACAAGCCCGGAATAGATTATCTAACATCTACTGGTTTCATGTATTGACCTTGTTTTATTTTGATTTTTCATCGGACAGGACTCATACAGGATTAAGGTATACTTGCTTCTTTATTGATTAAGGTATACTTTCTATCATATTTTCTTCATTGATATATTTTTGCCCTAGGTCCATAAAGCTAAACCATTTCACGCTTTTGCTTCGTTCATCTGAAACAAAAGATTAAAAGGGTAGCTAAATTGTTATCTTTAAATATGTTCTTGTGTGATCTACTTTTCGCATATCAGTCATGTTGAATTTATCGTCATTTACCTAAAACAAGACATGTGTCTGACGCTTAGGTCTTAGCGTAAAGATGATAAGGCAAATTCTGTTATGAGAGTACGTCAGCGATCCAATTCTCAGCGACTAATAAACAGCATGATACGATCCTGCGGCCAATCTTCTCAAATTTACAGCAAAAGTTGTGAGTTTATTATGATCATATATATATATATATATATATATACTTGTCTTACTTGATCTTAACATAAGAAGCAAGGCGGTGAATGGAGAAGGTGTTCTCGATATAATCAAGTCTGCTATCTTTCAGCTCGTTGGGATAGGGGTTGAATTGTAAAAATAACCTCCAAACTAGATGGTAAATCTGTATGTTTGCTTATAGAAATTAGAACCAACTCATCTTAATTCCGCTAGATACAACGCGGACTAGTCGACCAATTTAAGGCAATCGACGAAATGAATGAGAACCTTCTTTAAGAGCCGAGTGGTTTACTTTTGAATCAGAAATAAATGAATGTAGTGGGGAGTTAGTAGCTAACCCACTCGCTGAATCAAATCTGTGTCCCACATTCCTTTCCTCGCAAGCCTAATACGTCCAAACTTCGCCGTGATTCCTTTCCACCATTTGCTTTTAAGCTCAATAACAAATCCCTTATTAAACATGAAGTCAAAGCCATGCTGATTTTCGAGTTCTTTGTCTTAAAAGATTACCACCGGGTTGGAAATACCAATGCAATACACGAGTGTGCCATTGATAGCGGTTTGTAGAATTAGGTAAAAAGACAGAAACAAAAGTGTACGCAATTACGGTGTCATTTTCCAGAACGCAACATTATTATTACTATTTGAGAAAGTAATTCACTCATTAGGTTAATTTGAGTGATATCACATGGACACAAGAATAGATAAGTAAAAGGGCAAATAGATTATCTAAGACTTTAGTATATTTTTGTGTGTTTTACTCCATTGTTGTAAACTGTGTAAAGCACAAACATTTTTAAGGTGTTCTGTATCTTCTCACTTCTTCTTTTGTTAGCTTAAACAATTCATTCACAAGGAACAAAAATATGTTACCAATGAATCAATGTGACTTCTAGTTTACAAAAAAGAAAGAAACGCACAGAGATGGTGATGCCAACTAGCTGCTCGAACCAAACCATGTTTCCACCATTTGAAAATGATGATGGGGAATATGGTGTCGAGCCTACACCACACTGGATAACATACTTAAAGATTTTGATTAGAGTATTAGAAGGCTTTACTTTGCATTGGATTTGAATACCACATATAAGCTACAAAAGGGTGATTTCTGAATCAGATGAAAGTATAGTGCCATTTAAGAATACTACAAATTTAATAAGGGTAAAATCATAAATACACGACAGAACAGTTACAGAACCGTGAGAAATGCACTACCGACAACTGGTCCGGATCCAATTAAAAACGTCGTCGTTCTGGCACTTTGGCCCATTCACACACACTTGGGTAGCTCTGTTTCTATTTCTTCTTCTTCCACACTAATCGCCATTGTTAGCTAGCTACACATCCACTCTGTTTCCCAAGCTTTCGTGTTCCACGCAGGGAGCGATCGATGGCGCGTCGTTCGGGAGATTGTATGAAATGCCTTGTGATCTTCGCGGTTGTATCTGCTTTAGTAGTGTGTGGACCTGCTCTTTATTGGAAATTCAACAAAGGTTTCGTTGGATCTACGAGTAGAAACTCTGTTTGTCCTCCTTGCTCCTGTGATTGCCCACCTCCTGTCTCTCTCCTCGAGATTGCTCCTGGTATAACCCACCATCTCCCCTCTCTCTCTCTCTCTCTCGTTTTTGACTGGATTGGATTCGTGATGGTGAAAGTTAGTTCCTTTTAGAGTAAAGATCAGAACTTTTAGGTGTCTTGGATCTGGATGTTCCATTGGATTCATGATGGCAAGTTTGTGTTCACATCTTCTTGTCAAAAAGTTAGTTCCTTTTAGAGTAAAGATCAGAACTTTGAGGTGTCCTTGATCTGGTTTCAATATTAGATCTTTGAATCTAAGCTGCCTCTTTTGGGTTTTAATCTTTATGTTGTCTGTCTATGAGCAATTAAGAATGAATCTCAGCGTGTAGATAGTTCAACAAGTTTTTTGTTTTTGTTTTTTTTTGCAGGGCTTGCAAATCTCTCTGTTACAGGTTTGATCTTGATCCTGAGCTTGATTTTGTTTGGCTGATAGTGTTATAGCTGTGAAGATTACGCTCCTTCTCTGACTTGTGTGTTTTGATCAGATTGTGGAGGTGATGATCCAGAGCTCAAACAGGAAATGGAGAAGCAGTTTGTGGACCTTCTGACCGAGGAACTGAAGCTTCAAGAAGCTGTTGCGGATGAGCATAGTCGTCATATGAATGTCACCCTCGGAGAAGCTAAAAGAGTTGCATCTCAGTACCAAAAGGAAGCTGAGAAATGCAACGCCGCCACCGAGATTTGTGAATCAGCTAGGGAGAGAGCTGAAGCTTTGTTGATCAAGGAGAGGAAAATCACTGCTTTGTGGGAGAAGAGAGCTCGGCTATCAGGCTGGGAAGGTGAGTAAACTGATTGCATTTCTCATGTCAGAGAAACCAAACTTTCACAACTTAGCTCAAGAAAAGGAAACTGTTGAATTGTCAAGGAAGACAATCCTATCTTCCATGCTTCCTCCATATATTGTAGTCTTTTGTTTTGCCTCTGGATCAGAATGTAGCTAAAGACATGGCCTTGTATTGACTTTCTTTTTATACATAATTATGATTGTCCCTTTCACTGCCACTAAGTTGGTTCTGTATTTTATCTTACATCTTAAATCTGTTAGCTTCTACCACAAGTAATGATGTTGTCCACTACCCCCAAACTTAGTGTTACAATGCATGTTTTTACAGGAATATCAAAGAACAGAAAGCTACATTCTAGAGTAAATACATCCCTAGATGATCTTTCTTCCTCCATTGTCTGTCTGTGAGCCGGTGTTTAGCATTGTTTCTTTTATCACACTGAGGAAATGACTCTGCATAAGGTTTTGGGTCTGAAGAGATCCCATTGAGCAGTTTCTGAGTTGAAAGCACATGAAGGAATCTCTACCACAATTGTCTTCTGATTCTGCTACTTACCTCCCCAAAACCAATCCTACCTTTTCCTCAATCTCAAGCACCGATTATGCTTAGTTTCAGTGATACTAGGCTCATTGGCTAGTTGTTTGGATGGTGGATTGGTTAAAGAGAGTTTCTCCATTGCGTTAATGAACTTGCGCAGGTGCTGAATGTACTCAGGATACGTCTCTAAGTTGCAGTGCCCTCCTCCTTTCACCCATAACGGATCATACTTCTCCTTGGCCAGCTCCCACAACCGCTTCCCGTGAGACAAATCCACAATCTCATCACTTGTGCCCTGCAGGTTAATCCACAAAACCAATCAACAGAATGAAGTGAAGACAGACTCTATAACACTTGATATAACTTTTACATACATGTATTACAAGAACTTGAGAGCTGACATGGCGTATCTTGTCTATGTTCTGCAGTAAAGACATTCAAAACAAACACAATAAAGACAGAGAACCATATAGTATGAAGAAACCTCTTTGTGTGTGTGTGTGTGTTTTACTTACTTTGTAAATATCGAACCAGAGTGTCACTTTGACAGGATACAGGACTCTAATGCCAGAGAGGATGGCGCTGTGAAGAACAACTCCTCTCAGCCTCTTCAACCTTGAAGCCATATGCAACGTTGGCCCGCTTCCTACAGACTGTCCATACAGAATCACCTCCTCTTGCTTTACACCATAATCGCTTCTCAAGCAATTGTACACTGCCTCGATGTCATGATAGGTGTTGAACTCAGACGGCTACACCACCAAGAAAACAACAAACATATGAAAACCACATTAAACTTTTGAAAATTTGAATGAGTTCTCCTTGTTTATACCTTTCCTGTTGAAGCTCCATAGCCTGAATAGTCATAACTATTTTAATGACATGAGAAAACAAAAAAAAAAAATTAAATGCGAGAATCTAAACATTAGAAGGTTTTAGATTTTCTAATGTGTATTTATTATTATATACCTCATGATGTTGACGCGGAGATGAGCACGTAGCTCGATAAAGAGCTCAACCATTTGGCCAAGATCAGCTGCATTGCCATGGGAATAAAGAAGCGTGAATCTAGCAAAAGGGTGTCTCCAGAACGTGGCCACAACTCTGTTGCCTGACTTTGTGGTGAGCTGATGGACTTCCATGTTCATGTCAGGTGAGACTCCTGAGAAGACCAGCTTCCCGGTCTCCTCATCATTCGTTATGCCGTATGTAGCCGGTTCAGGCGGAAAGAAGGCGAGCTTGGCCGCCACATTTGATGTTACATTACCCATCTAACCAAACAAAATTCCACAAGGAAATATAAAAAATAAAGACAACTTTCAATGAAGAGAAGGAGAAGAACACAATATCCCTAGAACCTCCCTCTCTCTCTTGTCTAAGAAAAGAATAAAAAATGGTTTTGTTATTTGTTTTTTGTTCTTTTGGGTTTTGGTGGGATTGTGTTAGCTTGATGAGATAAGGTGGTGGAGGAGACAAGGATAGGATCCGATCTTGGCGGAGGAAAGACGAAGATGAGCTGTGTTCTCTTTTATATCAAAACCAACTTCTTAATGCATTTTATAATCTTTTAATTCTTAGGATTTAACAATAGTTATGACAGTTAATATTCAAACATCGTGCATGGTTTGATAATTATGAATTTATGATGGCGTAATAAAGAATAAAATTCCAAGTCAAAATAAAACTTCTGTTTATGTAACTTAAAAGATTGAGTAAGCCTTTTTTTGAAAAAAACTGCCATGTAAGATTGAAGGGCTAAGATTCGGTCAAAGACTGCAAGTGATGGTCTTCAATGGAATTGCTGTCAGAGAAGAGAAGTCAGACATTCCTCTCTATTTTGTATTTTCTTCTTATTTTGTCATGTTTTCCCAATCTTTGTTTTTAAGTGCAATAACAAAACAAAGAAGACATTTTCTGTTTGGACTAGTATGCTTTTAATATCTGACACTATTCTGTGTGCTTTTTGGACTTTGTCTGCAGACCCATTATCATAGCAAATGGTGTGTATATAGAGACTCGTGTGTATATTAGTGATAGATATACAATTAAATTACACAAGATGATGATTATTATAGTTTGTAATGTATATCAATGAATATCCCTGGTAAGACCGTTCTTAGTAGATCACTTTTATGCAAATGAAGCTACTGATCCATTTGCTTAAGAGGGCTAGCAAAGTAATGGTGAATAATGAATGTGCTAAACCTAGTAATAACATCTTTGGCTTTTACATTTGTTACCAGCTTCATTCTGGTGTTCTGCTCTTAATAGAGGCAAAGGTTATGATATTTACCCCATGAATATGTCGGTGATAAGGATGATGAGAAATGTTTTTTTCTGTGTCTGAAATGTGGTTTATGATCTTACATCCTGTAAATTTCAACAAGGCTACCTGAAAAGGGTTTATCGAACAAAGTAGGCTTAACAGCTTGATATGGAGCTTAGAATGTCATTATAGATTGGAAACAGAAACTTAATCTACCAATGATTGGCAACGAACAGCGAAATCCCAAACCCCATATCAGACCATATGTTGGCAAATGCTTTCCGGTTCTCTAATCTCCACTCCTCTCTCAGCTCCAAGCTGTTGAAGACACCAAAAAATCAACAACAGTGAGGCTATGCGTGGAATATAGATCAAGATGAGTTTTCAACACTTAAACATCAAAAGAAACTAAAACTGTAGCGTTGTGTCTAACGCTTTACCCTGCAACCTCCCACCATAACTCATCCTCAGAAAGAGATGGAGATTTGCCAATCTAGGGTACCTAGCTTTTTTTCTGTTCAGTTCCTTCACCATTTCTAGCTTCTGACTGCGTCTCACATTAAAGCGTCTAGCCAGCAAGTGGTACAGTTGTGGAAGCAAAGACACATACCAAACAATCAAACTGGGGACTAACACAAATGTAAATGGAGAAATAATCCGGGGAACTTAACTGTAGTAAACAAAGAAATTACCTGTTGCCTAAAAAGGGCACGAGCTAAAAATTCCGTTGCCTGCAAAGAGTGTACAATGTCAATGAGCATTGATCAGTCTTCTGGAAGAACATTACACTTAACAAGACATGTAACAAGACCCATATGTTACAATTGCATAGTGAGGTTATCTCATAACTCACAGATTTTGAAAATGCATAAGCAAAAACACAGTCTCCTTCGTATAGAATATCTTATTCTCTTCTACTCCTAAAACCATATCCCTCACCATTTAAACCAACCCTCTCTCTCAGGACCAGTTAACTCATCAAGCTCTGATTGGTCGTCACTTCCCTCAAGACCAGCATAGATAGCATCGGCTCCAAGACTCAACTAAACTACCGTCTGACTCAACAATTCGATCCTCCCATTTCCTGCTCACATCACCATCATAATCATTATCCCCAATCTCTCCTCCTGACCTTCCCGCAGCTCCACAATGGCCTCTGCTCGTCTCTTCCGAGTCTCGAACTTGTCTTCATCAGACATCTCATCATCCTTTGCAAGCTCAGATGGCTCATCAACAATGTCGTCGTCCCTCAAAACCAAGCCAGTTCCCATTCATATCATCAAAGAAAAACCTCTGCCACCAGCTTCTTCTCCTCTTATTACCCTGTGTGACTATCCTTCTTCTCCCCACTGGGAACTAATCTCCAAAGCCCCTTCTCTTACACCACAACGAAATCGAAAGAGATGATGAACCAAGAGAGGATGATGATGAACCAGGAACTGAGTTTTGGCATAATCAAGAACATGAATCAAACCCAACATTGTAAACAGAATCTTCAACGAAGAAACCTAGACTAACCAGCATATTTCGTTATAAAGTCTACACCTTTACAGTCCCTGAACACTTAACTCAGTGAAGAAGAAGCTCCAAACAAAGAGTTTAGCCCAGAGAGTAAAGTAGACCCCATTTACCACAGGAAGTGGATGATGTTATATAAAGCCACTCTCTTTTTTAATTGGTTAAATAAAAGTCCAAAAGAAAAAACAAACTCTAACTAATATCCAACTTGTTACAACTCTGGAGTGTTTATGGAGTCGTTGCATCGAGTAGAAACACTACTCTCTGGTCTCCATCACCACCACCCTCGTACTAACTCCAACAGAAACAGAGTTCCCAGATCTGTCAAGATCTTAAACACAGCCAATCATGTAAACCCAAGAAAGTAAGCAGACTTTCCATCTGTTCACTTCCTTCTCTCTTTTAAGGCATTTTCACGAACATCTTCTGTGCAATCACCATTTTGCAGGTGTCAATGTTTCGATCTCTACGACCAATTGGTTCCATACAAGAAAGCTTGGACATGGCAGAAAACCCTTGTCGACGAGAAAAAAACACTGATTGATAGAAACCAGGACTGTCCAGACACTGTGATTCTATTACAGCACTCCCCTGTTTACACAATGGGAACTGGCAGCTCAGAGGAGTATCTCAACTTCGACGTAAAGGACGCTCCTTTCGATGTGTATCGAACCGAGCGTGGCGGTGAAGTCACTTACCATGGCCCTGGCCAGGTAAACTAATACACTTAACTTTGTTTTCTTTATGAGTTCTTGGAAGCTAATATGATCGGTTTGAACAATGTATAGCTAGTTATGTATCCTATAATCAACCTTAGGAACCACGAGATGGATCTTCACTGGTACCTCAGGACGCTTGAAGAGGTTGTCATCCGTGTTCTTTCCTCAGCTTTCTCCATCAGAGCTTCTCGTCTTGATGGTTTAACTGGTGTTTGGGTCGGTATGTCTCAGATCCCTTTACTACATTATTGTCTTTTAGATGTGCGTAGTTGTATATTTTGATAGTGTTTGTATAGGCAACCAAAAGGTGGCGGCCATAGGTATCCGTGCGTCGACATGGATAACGTACCATGGTCTGGCTCTTAATGTCACAACGGATTTAGCACCGTTTGACTCGATAGTTCCATGTGGGATTAGAGACAGGCGGGTTGGGAGTGTAAAGGGCTTGCTTGCAGTTGCAGATGGAGAACAAGGAAAGGTTGGTGATTTGAGGTTGATAGATGTAGCTCATGAGTCTTTGCTTAAGGAGTTCTCTGAAGTTTTCCAGCTTCATATCGAGAAGCAAACAGTTTCAGATCCTAATGTTCTGAAAGCTGAGGGATAAAAGTTCTTTGCAATCACTATAACATTATTGTAAACTCTTTGAAACATAAAGATTCTATACAAGAAGTAGCTCAGGTTCCAGGAGAAGCTTCCACTTGAGATATATCTTCTTAACGCTCACATGACTTGGATCAAATTGTCCATCTAAAAGGTGTCAGTCTACATTTAATGCTTTTACTTATTTTCTGGCTAACTAACATATATGCAGAAACTGAAACTTAAGCTAGCTTTTGGATTGATTCGCATAATAACTTCCGAATCTGTGGTGGTTCTTACAAGTGTCTCAACTTCGAGAAAAACGGACACTAGACTTGTAACAACCCGTAGGTTCTTTCTTCTTCCCCTCTTTATTTTTTTTTGTGGTGTCTCTCTTTTAAAGAAACTTTACTATCCTGGCACAACCCCAGTTTCTTCAATGCCACGTGTTGTTGAAAAAACATGGCATGCCTCTCCATTTCATCTCAACCTGCTCCAAATGTTCTCTCTGCCTGAGATACCCTTTACTTTTCAGTCTCTCACAGACCTGTTAAGCACTAATCTAGAAGATCTGCTTCCGTTGTGGATATGATGCCACCCTCTACTCCCAAATCGCCTCTTTTTAGCTCTTCACTTGAAGAAGACCAAAGATTCAAATGCTACAGGGGTGTCCGAAAGAGGTCCTGGGGCAAATGGGTGTCTGAAATAAGAGTTCCAAGGACTGGAAGACGAATATGGCTAGGTTCGTATGATGCTCCGGAGAAAGCAGCCCGAGCCTATGACGCTGCTTTGTTCTGCATCAGGGGTAAGAAAGGAGTTTTCAATTTTCCCAGTGATAAAAAGCCTCAGCTTCCTGAAGGTTCTGTCCGGCCTCTGTCCAAGCATGACATACAGACAATAGCAACAGAGTATGCTTTATCAGCTGCGTCTGTGCCTTCTTCCCCTACCACCACAACCCCGGTGGCAACAGATCAGGTTCCTGCTTTCCCTGATGCGTCTGTTTCAACTGAGATTATAGAGATGGGCAATGAACGTTATCTCCCAGTGGACACAGCTGCGGAATCAATGTACTCAGTAGAAGACTTAGAGCTAGACAGTTTCCTCATGATGGATATTGACTGGATAAACAATCTAGACTAGCGCTTATTTGGTGTTAACTATACTAGTTACTTGTGTGTCCATTTAGATGCTTATTTGTGGGGGGGTATATACATGCATCATCATTGTATTTGGTGAACTTGTTTTATTTAGCATGCAGTTTGTTGTTCTTGTTTTTGCAATGTGTGCTCTTTTTTTTCATATACTGGACTTTATGATTAGGAGTTGGCGTCAAAACCTTAACTTTTTTTGTTGCATGTGTTGAGGCAAAAAGTTTTCATACACTTATCCAACTACCAACGTGTTTGTAAACTGTCCAATATCAGGCCGTTATTCAAGTTTTCTCTTTGCATTGCTTAGAAACAAAGCAATGCCCATTTTTTATAGTAATTATGATTTGCAACACATCCAAAGATCATGGTGGTGCATGAATCCTCATTATTCACCTCCATTTGATCAAACACATAACAAAGCCTCTGAAGAATCATTAAAGTTCTTTAACTAAATATCAACCAATGCCGTTGATAAGAGAACTGATCCCAAAATCGAGCATGAAGCACCCATGGATGTAAGAAATTCAATAGATTATATAAAAGGACAACCATATACATATCAATTAGCACCCATGGCCTAATGGATAAGGCGCTTGACTTCTAATCAAGCGATTGTGGGTTCGAGTCCCACTGGGTGTGTCCGCTTTGGACAAAAACTTCCTTTTTTTATAACTATTTACTTTTTTTTAACGTTTATATAAAGCGAATTAGTGATCCATAAGTAAATTTTGCTTTAAAGTTTCTGGACCAAATCAGAAACGCAAGTGTTTCAAAAAAGAAAAAAAAAATCAGAAACGTAACAGAATTCTGAAACTTATGTATTTTTGTAAGAAGCCCAATAAATTTGAAGATGATTGGGCCCAAATCCTTGAGCATCTCTGAAACAGAAGCACGTGCGCTAGCGTCGACGTGGCTTTACTGGTGGATCTCCCTCCTTCCTTCCCATTTGGCTTCTCGAAGAAAAAGTGTGGCAGGCAGAGATGACGAAGCAGATGATCCTTCGAGACATTCAAATCCTTCGTCTCTAAGAGAAATTTCCAGATCAAGAGGCTCAGGGCAAGTGAGTGAGTGCAAAAAAGTTATTCAAGAGGCTCTGATAATCGATTGTTTTGATTTTGTTGAATTTTTTTGTTTAGGATATGGCGCAGGAGCAGGAAGAAGCGGTGGCTGAGGCACGTGATCAGAACGATTCCCCCGTCGCCGCAACCTCCGATAGCGTGAATGAGAATAAGAAGAAGGGGAATGGATTCTTCTCGCGTATTTGGAATGCCATGTTTAGAGACAAAGGAGACGATTTCGCGAAGAGGCTTGAATACATCTCTAAGGAAGAAGCAAGCGTTGTATCCAGGATCAAACGCAGATCGATCACGTGGAGGAAACTCACCAGAAACCTCGTCCTTTCCTCCTTAATCTTTGAGGTCAGCAGTTAATGGATTTTTGAATTTTGAATTTTTGATGTTTTTTAGTTAGTGTTTTGGTGAGAAGAATATATTAGATCATTTGTATATCTCAATCCGTTAGTTGTTATGAATAAGTTGCTAAATATGCTTGCTTGCTTTCAGGTAATTGCAGTGGGTTATGCGATCATGGCAACCAGAACTAAAGATTTGGATTGGAAGATGAGGAGTTTCCGGATCTTGCCTATGTTTCTATTACCTGCTCTCTCTGCTTTTGCTTATTCCTCCATCGTCAGCTTCTCAAAGATGTGTGAGTCTTGTGTTTGACATGCTCTTTTTATGTTTGGTGTTTTCTTCTCTGTGTAAAACTGGTTTGTATAGTTGACCGCAGAGATCAAAGGACATTGGAAAAGCTCCGAGCTGAAAGGTTGGATAAAATCAATGAGCTTAAAGAAAGGACCAATTTTTACATCACCCAACAACTTATTGAGGTGAGATTGTAGACTTGAGAACGAAGAGAATTTTGTGAGTGTGGCCTTAGCATCTTAGATTCTATTAGGATTCTGCTGCTTTGTCACTGCCCTTCTTTCCGATTTCTTTCTTTGCCATTTCTTTCTTTGCTTATTGATCAAGTACTGGTACTTTTACTGCTTATCACTTATAGTAGTTACTGGATAGTTACTATGTGTTCAAGCTTCAAAGTTTGTTTGTTGTAGTTGAGATAATGGTGAATATGAATAGAGACAGGGTGAAAGTTGGAGTTCGTTGTGTTTATTTCTATGGGGACAAGCATCCATACTTGAATATAAAAAAAAGGAAGACATACACTAGTTGTTTTGAGAGTACTTTCATATCGGTGCAATATGTTCAAAATAATCTATAGCAAAGCATATGAATGCTTGTCACTGTGACTTGAGGTGTCTGATAGCTTACTACGGCAGCTACAGGTGATGCTAACATGGACCTTTTTGATGCAGAGATATGACCCCGATCCAGCTGCAAAAGCAGCCGCTGCAACTGTCCTGGCATCCAAATTGGGTGCCGACTCTGGCTTAAAAGTAGTTTTAGGAGATGAATCCCAAGTAGATCCGGCGTGGGGAAAGAGTAATGACATGGAGGTCAACCAATCACGAGGGCTGAGGAATCGAAGACATCCGAATACTAGACCCCACGGTTCTGCAAGCACTTCAACACATCATTCTGATGACGAGTCTCGCCATTCTGGGGAAACCGAGAGATTACTAAGCACCGCGGAGCAAAGCCAGGAGATGCTGGTTGAGCATTACAGTCCCCAGGGGTATGCGGCTCCCGATGGCAGTTGGATCTCACGCATCGCGGCTCTCCTTGTGGGCGAAGATCCCACACAGTCATTCGCAATCATTTGTGAGAACTGTCATATGCATAACGGTGAATGAATCTCTAAGCATCATCCTTTTACCTGAATCAGCTACAATATGTTGGCTTCTAAACATGGTTTTGCAATGTGTTACATAATTGGGCAGGACTTGCTAGGAAAGAGGATTTTGAGTATATTACGTATTATTGCCCTCACTGTAACGCCCTGAACAAACCGAAGCATTCAGAGGAGAATCCACTTCTTCCTCCTGTTCCTGCTCTACTGGTCACAGACTCTCCCTCATTGATTGAAACCAGTGAAGTGGTTAATAGCAGCAGCTCGTCCAGTGAACGTGGGAATAGCCCCATTCCTGAAATAAACGAGGAAGTTGCTACTACTGAGACCGGGACACCGAGCTGAGTAAGATCCAGTTACCTGAGGAAGAAGGCTTTCGTGTGCTAGTATTCGTTCAGGTAATTTATAACTGTTCTTTATATATAGTATATTCTTACAGGTTTGGTTATGGTGTGTTTTTAATACAACAAGACAACAGAGTTTTGGTGGGTAAATATAACGATAATTGTTATACGTTTTTGGGTTTAAATCTTTTTAATTTGGTTTACTTCTACAGATTGTCTCTATATTTTGTTAATGTATTCACTTTCGAAAACAGATCATATTTGGTATTAATACTATGAGCTAACAGTTTCTTCATTTTGTAAATTTTCTTCAAACTAGATTTTAAAGAAAACAGATTTGATTCACTTTTAAACATTCCCATCCACAAGTGAATTAAATTTTAGCCGTAAGGTCAAAAGAGATTTGATTCACTTGTAAACTTTGGCCTTTTGTTGTCATAAGGTCAAAATAGATTTGATTAACTTGTAAACTTTAGTTCGACATAAAAATACAGCACAGTGAAATGCATGCACTTCATCATCAGTCCAAGACTCTTATCAGTATCCTCTGATCCTAAAGGCCGACCCCGTAGGAACGACCATTGGTGTTGTGCATCGGAGACGGAGTAGGCGAAGACACCGTCCATTCATACCAAACCTGAACACGATTGTCAGAGGATCAATAGTGGTTCTCAAGACTAAGAGAGTTAGCTGTTTATAAAACTAGAATCATTGTCGTTCTAACAATTTTTTTTACCTTCGACGAACCACAACACCTCCAAAAGTGTACTTCTAATGGAGAATCAGGGTGAACCTCCACAGGTTTCCTCAATGGGAAAAAGATGGGGAACCTGCCAATGGGAACACGATAGTTTTAAGCAAGAGGAGAGGGAGGTTCAACAGTTTAAATGCCATATTCAAACATTAAGCCATTACCAGCTGAACATGTTTGGTGTTGCTGTTGTAGGCTCGATCCCAAGATGAACATCTTTATAGAGGACGGAATCAAAATAGCCAGCGAATCCTGTTTTTTGTTGAGTTATGTATATAGTCACAGCAGATTAGGAAAACTGGAGATAATAATTCTCATTTTAACTGACGAAGGACCAGAAAAACTTGTACCGTGCACCAAGGCTGAGCCAGCGTCGCTTGGAAGATTGAAACGAAGCTTTTTGTAGCGTTGGTTGTTGGCTTTTGTTGAGAAGTTTGGATGAGTAAATGTGAAAACCTAATTAAGACCAAAACAAAACACATGAGATCGACAAATCTTCAAGACTTGCATAAATGTATTCAAAGAGAACGCCTTCGGCTATAAAGCAATCCTTGAAGATAAGACACTCACAGACTGAGAAGGCGCAACTCTAGCTACACTGTGCAGTTTGACGACATAAGGAGTTTCAAAGTGCGCAAGATCTTTATGGGCCTTAACCTGCAACAATTAGTGTAAAAGACTAGGTTGAACTGAAAATTCTTGTGAGAAAGAGTACACATCAGATTGACCTACGTCATTGTAAAGCTTCGAAGCTGTTACAGGTTGAATGAAACTTGTATACCTGCAAAAGTAACAATGATGATATGCTACAAGCTTTAAAACTGGACTAGCAGCTACTAGAGCATATTTTTTTTTATATGGAAATTCAACTAAGCAAAGGAGTACACATACGAGGATGGTATTGAAATTCCATCTGGCTTCAGAAACCTTTGGGCTCCATCAAGACACTCAGGAGAGAGCTCATTGTCTCCAAAAGAACCCAGCAATTCACTAACCTGAAGAACAGAGGCAACCGAGAATAAGATGAACTGTATAATGTCGGTATGCCTAATAGCTACCAAAATCTGTGCTTACTGACCAATATATCAGCTTTTTCAGGAGCAGTCCAAAAACGCATGTCGCATGATATGATCGTAACCATGCCTTCCCACCCTTCCAGCTTAACCAAATTCTGTCATAAAGGATAAAGATGCTCACTGAGTTAATAAAACCGCTGCGCACGTCCAAAAGAAACAACGTAAAACTTAGGTGTTACAACTGACTCGGTTGCTGACAACTCACATGGAGAGTTACAACTGCATTAGGATTCTTTTCGACCGCATAAACTTTCAACTTGCGATCAGTTTCTTCAGCTGCCTATGAAACCAATGAACACGTTTGATTAATAAACAGTGGTCAGCGTGGAGTTGCATCATAAGATTTTACCTGCAACGATGCCCTAACAAGGGGTCCTCTTCCTGCTCCCACAACCATCAAGACCTACAAACTATAACTTTAGTACTACTACTTTATTAGGTACCAAAAAACAAAAACTTATAAATGACATGTAAGCTATGAAAGAAAAACATTGACATGTAACGTACAGTAGTTAACTCGGACGCTTTTGCATCAGGGACCCTGTCCACCAAGGCTTTAGCAACTGCTCTTTGATACTGGCAACAAAAAGATGGACAAACGTTAGGCCTGACATAAGAACCAACCACACAAGATTAGTATAATATTGGATTGTATAACAAAATCATCCATTGGTCTGTTCCCTTCTGCTAACCAAAGCAGAAACAGAAGGAGGGTCGTCAAGAAAAGAGAGGTTTTAAAAGTTAAAATGTGAAGAAAATACAACAAGCATACTCAACATACTTGGATGTATTTAATAGAGTCTCTCTCAAATGTCTCATAGGTTTGGGCTTCAAGGTTATCCATCAGAGGCTGTACTTGAAAAAAACAGTAGAAGCTCTTAAGAGTGAGAATGGAACACTTTCATGACAGTGCAAGGTATTAATGTGAACAAACAGAAATCAATATACTTATGAAGAGAAAATAACCTGCAGGGGTGCCTGCAAAAAATCCCTGTAGCCCAGCTGTAAACAAATAAGATAAGAATTGAGGTTTGCTCTTCTGTATGCATCTCTGGTGATAAAAAGAAAAATAAATAGAGGGATGAGGTAAAGGATCCAACAAATGACCTCTAAACGTTCCTGTTCAGGAAGTGGTTCCATTTTCTGGAACAGATAAGCAACATAATCCAAATATGACCGCAGGGGATGCCTCTGCGTACCTGAGAAACACATTTGGGAACTTGTCAAAACACAACGTTGTATACAATCTAATTAGTATATACAAACTAATTAGCTCAAAACATGGAACGGATTGGCTTATAAACTGAACTAGGATAAAACAAGCCCGGAGGATAACAGCTAAGTGTTGGCGGAGAAAAAAGATCAGAAAATTACCTTCAGTGTTAGAATCAGAAGCCTTTGGAAGATTATGAACAGGCTTTCCAGAAACTACAACCTGCAATTACAAGATTGATGATAATGAGCCTAAGGACAAGAGAATATATATATATATATATATATATATTTCTGTATTTACAAGAGGATACCTATCACAGAATGACAAATATAAAAAAAAAAAGCTGATCACATAAAGAGCAAGAGTTCTTGGCTTAGTGTTCTACGTATCAAACACTGGGATGTATATTACCTGGACAGCATGATCGAAAAATCCTGCTATTAGCTTTTGATGGCGTTTTGACAAGCAAGGATAACCACGAGCATTTGTTAAGAAAGACTGCACAACCAAATTAGAAGCATTTTGTGAATCATCAGGACTTCAAAACCGTTTTTTTAAATTGCGGTAAGAAGGTGAGGGGCACTTACATCAGTGCTTATAATGGCTGCTCTCACAGACTCTCCCATCCAGCGTCCTAGGGAACTTTCAGAGGGTAGGTTACTCCTACATAAAGGAAAATGTGTTATGTTTGCGGAGGGAAGAAAACTTTTTGAGTCCACATTAACAAAAAAAAACAATCACGACTTTTTCTCAACTCACATAACGTCAAGAGCAACAGACAGCTTACTGTCATGCTCACAAAGAAGACGAAACGAATTCCATAGTTCCCAGGAATCATTCTGCACAAAGCGAGTATATATTAGATATAAGATAACAAAAAGGCTAAAAACAGGAAGGTATAGGACATTCATTTGTATTTTTATAGATTTAGAAGGCTAACATACACAAGCAGACTCAAAAAGCTAAGAAGCCGCAAAAAGTAAGAACAATCTAAAGTTTACATCAACTTTGATCCGACATCTTACCAGACCCTTTGAAGTAGCATCCATTGAATCTCCATCAGACTTCACCAGCGGAACCCTCAGCCATAACTTCATAGCAGAATCACATTCAAAACAAAACAAAACAAAAGAATAAGAAACAAACTATTAGAGCTGGAACGAAAACACGATCATCTTAAGTAAAACTTGACCGAAAGCAAGAAAACTCATTAAAACCACCTGCAAGTTAGTCAGCCCCGGTAAGATCTGGTTCACACATCTAGCATAATTAGCACACGAGGTCCCTTTAGGAGTTGGAAGAAGGCACGCCTGCAACCAAAAAAAAAAAGCAAACATTAGCAAGGAGCAATTCCTCCTCACGCATCAACAATCAAATCCATGGGATTCACAAAAGCACCTGTAAGGAGAGATGTGTAGCCCATGCTATTTCTTGCTTCAGTGTGGTTTCAGAGTCCATCCTCAAGACTTCATCTTCGGAATCCAAGTCAATCCAAGAACTAACCTTCCCTATAAAATTAAAAATGTATGACACACCAATCAAAAGTCAAAACCCTTAATTCATTCATAACAATAGGGAAAAAGCAAAAGAGGATGGTACCAACGACGTGGCTGCTCCACTGAGAAGGTGCCAAGACTAAGTCAGAGCCAGAGACGGGAAGAACCTGAGTATCCGAAGAAGAACCGTTTGCTTCCACCAAGCTCGGCCTATACGAAGGGTTCATCTGCGTAAAGCAAAAAAAAAAAAGAAAGGGAACTCAGAGATGAATCAATAATAACGAAGAAATAAAGAGTAATGAATGGAAAGGAACGAACCAGAGGAGCAAGGACATAGTCGAAACCGCCGGTGGAGATGTGGAAGGAGAGAAGAGAAGGAACATCGTCTGAGAATTCAGTCTCTACGCCGCAGTACATGGACTCGCATCTCTCCCATCCTCCTCTCTCTCCGAGCCCCATCTCTCTCTCTCTCTCTCTTTCTCTCTTCTCTCTATCGGAGCTAACAAGAAGTGAAGGAATAGCAGCTGGAATTGGTTTTTCCGATGAGGAGAGGGTTTTTGAGAGGTTTTCATTTTACAGGTGTTGCAGTTTATATCGGGCTTTTCTATTGGGCTTTCTGAATATTATTTGTTAGCCCATTAAACTATATGATGTGTCTTTTCCTGGTTCTCGTCACATTACTTATCGGCTAATAGCCTTATATACATAGTCGATAGATCGACATAACTAGTAGTTATCCTAACAATAAGGATACGTAAGATAAACACCAAACTATAATATAGATAATAATGATATGTCGATCATATATATCGGTACATAACACTCCCCCTTGATCGACACATCCGGTTCAGGATTCATTCATGCTTTGAATGTTGCCTCATTAAAATCTTTCCAGGAAAACCTAGTGGGACAAAACCATGGATAAGGAAAAAGAGTACAACACATGAACTCCCCCTGATGAATGCATCACTGAAGGTCTTTCAGTCGACGCATCCCGAAGATATGGTGTATGAGATTCTTGAGGTCGGCAGGAAATGGTGAAAAAGTCGGCTGGATTGTCTTGTGATTGGGTTTGTACTTCTTTCTCTAATATTGTGGACAATGAATACTTGGACGGGATCTTCTTCTTTGTTGTCGTCTACTCCATAATCTGGTCGGGCATGTTGATATTATGGTCCTCGACCAAATCATAATCACGGGTACAAATACTCTTTACATGGATCTGTCTCTTTTGTCATTGTCCATCTAATTTGGATAGACTTCGACCAGTCATACACATGATCACTCTTTTGAGCCATTGTGATTTCTCTTTAACCACTGATATACACATAATGGCTCATACTTGCATTGTAGTCTCATACATAAACTTTATTAGTTAAACATCGCAGTCCATACTTATATTTTTATGGCATTTCATGATCTTCTTACCGTGGACCATACCACGAGCTGAAACACATATATTTAGGTCATGGACCTTGTCCACACACGCCTATAACTTGCCCATGAATGGCTAATATATTGCAGTCCAATGTTGCTGCAATTACATGGTCAGTGTGCTGCGATGATGTTACTATAATGTCCTTATTCATTTATGTTGGTTCCTTAGAACCTTCTTTACCATCAGCTATATCTTAGACTATGCATATTGATATGCATGCTGTTAATTGGTATCTTAAGGCCATCCCACGTTTTTGGGTTATCAAGTTGGTCGTCTCATATGGACGATTGGACCAGAACATGGTCGGGCATGGTCTTTGGTTGATATGGTCGTGAGCCTTTATTGGTTCTCTTTGCCTAGTCCTGCGACCATCTCATATATCTCTTAGAGTGTGTTGATTTCAACATACACACCCACGGCCATGGTCCCTGCTGCAAGTCATTGCAGCCTCATTATATGTAAAATATAGCCTATTTAAGGATCAATTGATAACTTGTATCATTGAAACCATTGAACCAGTGAACCTCTCTTTGGGTTGGTTTAATATAAACATAAACACAAGGAATTATTATATCCTCTATAAGGATCTATGGACATATTGTACTAAGTATTTTCTTAGTCTTTCATTATCATTTGCAGCTACCTTATTTCAGTCCATGAATAGCTTATGAACAAAACTATTCGATGAAATTTTTTTTTCTCATATTTCTGATACTTTTATCATTTATTTATCCAGTGATCAACATGCTGCTTACTACATTTCTTTTTTACTTATATCCATCTTTTTTACTTATATCCAGACCTTTTCGAATTTGTAGTAGCATCCACCACATAGGAGTATACCTCCTTATAATCTGTTCATTGGTCTCTGTGAGTATCCTTGTGTAATCAAGCCATTCTTTGAATGCTCTAAATAGGAATATGAACACCTTAGTTCATGTGTCTCACGATTTCTTTTCCTTTCCCACACAAGACCTATTTTCACTGGTTTATCTTATCAGATGGTGTTTATATATATATATATATGTGGCCAGTACACCCATCTCTTTTATAAATCCCCACGGTTTCAATCTTTTAATCTATGAATGCATTCTTGTATTCTCGTGGGTTCTGATCCTCGCTTATATCTTTTAAACTCAAGTGTTATTTTCTTATGCATCTTTATCATTTGTGTATATATGTGTCGACACTTCTTTTATATGGTTTCATTGTGTTCCAGACATGAACTAATCGATTAGAGATTTCATTCTTACTAAGAACCTTCATTTACCTTGCAGTTTGGCGTCCCAAACTACATGGTCTGGTCTCTTAGATGTTTAGCTGCAGCCTTATCTCAATGTCTGGTCTGGTTTCTCTTATGACCTCGGATATGTCATTTCTATGCACCTTTATTTTCATTTTCGAGGTTCCTTATCTTATGGAACATATTGGTCAATCTTTAGACTTATAGCAACTTGATTATGTCTCTTCTAGGACATTAATTCCGTGGTGCTTAAGCTGGTATGACTTAGTCATTCTTTTCTTTTCTTTTCAGGTCTAATCTGTCTGGCATTCTTTTAGCTAGCTTTGTATGATCTTTCTTTGGACGATCATATTCTCTGGTCCGAGGATCTTGCCAAGACAAGGATGGTTAATACCATTCCATTTCTCTTTATACTTTTACCAGCTTATTTCTTTCTCCCCCTTATGTTGGATAGTCGGATTTAATCATGCAATCCGTAAACCTGGCCTTAATCTGATCACCCATATTTGGCTCAAGGTTTCTTATAAAATCGTAGGAGAAAGCATTCTCATATCCAACATATATTCCCAATCTTATCTCATCTTCTTATGAGGTTCCATCCTAGACGGCACATATTATTGTGGTGGTCTATAAATAATCTCTTAGGATGGTCTATGTCTGGATCATGACCCTTTATCATTCTTAGATGGGAATATATATGCTCACTTTATATGGCCTGATGCATATTATCATTACATGTAAATCCATGTGTTCCCAAGCATTAGCTAGTGATCTTTGTATCAAAGAATTCGGCCAAGTTTTATCATGGTCATAAACCATGTCACTCGAATTTTTAGTGTTGTTCATGGACCACGGGAGTGTCATTTCTCCCCCTCATGAACATGCTATAAATTTTTAGATGCTTGGAACATTATAGCCTATTGAGTTTCCCTTGTGTACATGTTACACAACATGAGATTCTATGGGATAACTCTTTGTGCCTTTTTCGATATCAATCTTTGCATCAATTTTAAAGACCTGGATTGCTAGTCCAGTCATGCCATAAAGTGTAAAAAAATTTGTGGTCAACCTATCTGGTTACCTAGGCATTTTGGCTTTATCATACTGATCTTTTAGCATAGTTTAGATCAGTCGGAAGTACAGTCTCGACCATTTCTATGTCTTGGGCGATTTTATTTATAATTTTGATGGAACTTTTTATTTCCTTTGCCCATTGGTTCAATGTGGAAACCATTCATTTTCAAAATGTTATAACTCAAATGGGTCTTTTATTTGGGTGAATAATTCATACCCTCTTTAGGCAATGCCTTTGGTCGAATAATTTTAATTACTATACTCATTTTCTTTAAAAAAAAATCATTTGTCATTTATCATTCAAGAAATTATCAAGCAAGTCAAACATGATAATATAAAACTAAAACAACTCTTATTATATAAAAAATGTAAATGACAAACAAATCAAAACATAAAATCAGAATGTCGAAATCTTGATTCTTAGGCAATGTATAAGCCGGCCACTCCTTTTATTATTCTGGACGTGGCTTCTTTGGATTCACCCTTATTCTCTTCAGCCTTATTGGCTTCAGGAAGTCTCATCTCACTGGTTTTCTTTAGTATCTCATTATTCTTCTCATCTTGTAATAGATACGAGATCAAATTTGTATAAGTGGTGAAACCTTTTTTCTTTAGGTATATTGTAACAATAGATCCCTTGGATCAGCTGTGAGGAATGTCTTTTCCAGTAAATCTTCCTCTGTTACCTCTTCACCACATAGTTTCAATTTAGAAACGATTTTAATTAGAGCTAAGTTATATTCATCTACGGACTTGAAGTCCCGGAATCTGAGATTAATCCACTCATGCCTAGCCTTTGGTAATAACACTATTGTGTATCTGGATTTTAACTCTGTCCAAAGGTCTAGAGGGTTCTCAATATTTAGATACTGATCTCTGAGATCCTCATTGAGATGGTGGCAAATAATTGTTACTGCCCCATATTTTTCATTTTCAGTTGCATATTCGTCTTTGATGATACATCTGTCAAGTCCTCTTATCTTCAGGACAATTGCAGTGTTCATTGCCCATTTTAAATAATTATCTTCAGAGAGATTAAGGGCTGAGTAATCCAAATTCGACATCTGAAAATATAGATTTTATAGTTTATAATCGGATTTAAACAATGCATTTTGGTTTCTTTCAACCTTTTATTTATGCAATGTGATTTGGTTTATTTCAACCTCGAAATTATTCAATTTAACCCGATTTCTTTTTAGTCAATATACCAATGCAACTTCGGTTTCTTTCAACCTTTTGAATTTATGCAATGCAACCCGATTTTCCATCTAGCAATCTGATTTTCCATTCAATCTAGCAATCCGATTTTCTCATATGATCAATCAATCAAAAAAATTGTTTCATGATGCAGCCTTAGCAATCAGTGTCTATATGATCAATATGAGCTAAACAAAATTTAAATCAGATAAAAAATTGATTTTAGATGATTTAAAATGTAATCGGATTCTAGAGAGAGAAAATAGGGTTTAGGGTTTCGAAAATATAGTGTTTCGCTTTTTATATTTTTATTTTCAAAACAATTGATCTAAATAGTCATTATATGACTTAAAAATAAATTAGATCAATCTAAACCATTCTAGCATTTTTCTAATCTTTCAAAAAAATGGAAAGTTTCCAGCAACTTATAAAAGTCAATTTCTCAAAAACAGAAGTTTTTAGAAAAGTTATTTTTGCATTTTAGCAATCTTGAAAACTTTCAATTATGGTTTTAAATAAGTTTTAGTAATCTTCCATTATTCTAAAACTAATATGAAAGTTTTCAGAAACCATAAAAGGTTAATTTTCACAAAAACCGGAAATTTCTAGAAAAAGGTAAAACTTGCATTCTAGCAATCTAGAAAATTTCTATAATTTTTTTCTATCAATCCCTAATGATTCAAGTCTATTTCGACATTTATCAGAGAAATCATCTAGCAAATAGACTAGAATTTAACAATTTCAATCAAAAATCACCTATTTGCAATCGGATTTCATAAAAAAAAATATGGTTTGTGTAATTTTCAATCCTAAGCAGTTTTAAACATGAAGAACAACTTAAACAAAAATAAACTAGACAATCAGATCAAGAAATCAAGTCGGAATCACAAAAAAAAATAGATGTTTTTGGATGAAACCGATCATGTTTATGTTTTTGGGGATTGATCGATTTCTAGGTTTAAGGATTCGATTTGATCATTCAGATCAAGGGGTTTTTGAGATTCAGCAAGCCATTGAGGCTGTGATTTTAATTGATGAACAATCTCAAATCGAACTTTTGGTTTAAGAGCTTCGATTTACTCATGGAACGGTAGAGACCTATTAAACTTTTGCTAGTGGTTTTTGATTTGGGGTTTTGCAAAATTTTAATGGTCATTCCTTTATAAATCAACCACGTTCGATTATATGTTCTTTTAGGGTTTCAAAGTTTACCTTTAGAACTTCGAAGTGTTGATTTGGACCATTGAGAGCTGGAACAAGTCGGATCGCGAACTGCATGACCAGAACGGATCAGGAGCTAGTCGCATCTTAGGTTGAGCAAAAACCTCTTGTAGCTTTAGAAACCTTAATCAAAAATGAATCAAAACAAGTTAGTATAGATAGATGAAGCAATCGCAGAAAATAACAAAGTATAGACAGAGGTTGCGGTTTAGGCTTTTGATTAGGGTTTTAGGGTAGTTGACGGTGCCGGTTGGAACGGAGAGTGAGGGCACTTTAGACATCGGATTGATACAAGGTTTGCGGCGATGGATTCGTCTCGTCCAGGGCTTCAATTTGATATATTACTCGTCGTCTGGATCCTTACGGTTTGAGAGAACGAACTGTTTGAAGTTGCATCAGAAATTAGGGTTTTTAAAGAGAGAGACACCAATTTAGGGTTTAGAAATCGTTTGGGGTTTAGGGTATTCTAATCGGCTTTTTAGATTAGGGTTTATCAGAGATTTCGTGCTGATAACGTGTTGAATAATGAACGGAAAAGCTTGTCACATTACTCATCGGCTAATAGCCTTATATACATAGTTGACCATATTGATGGATCGACACAACTAGTAGTTATCTTAACAATAGGGATACGTAAGATAAACACCAAACTATAATATAGATAATGATGATATGTCGATCATATATATCACTCGCGGCTCTCTCCTCTCTCCTCACAACGATTATTAGATTAGAGGATTTGATTGGTCTGAAAAAAAATTGAGACGGAAATAAAACTGAAGAGGAGAAAGAAAATTATTAGATTAGAGGATTTGATTGGTCTGAAAAAAATTTGACTTGAATGGCCTAAATGAATTATAAATCAAACGTATAAAGATTTATAGGTTTTATTTTGATCAAAGACATTACATTTATCTTATTATATAAAGCTTGGTTCTTCAAAGTTACTAATTAACATGATTGTGACATGTGTCAGTTTTTTTTAAAGATGGTGACATGTGTCAAAAATATGATATAATTCTCTTTTTTATTATTTAATAGATTTAAAAAAGGAAAATTCTTTAAAAAAGGAAAGTTTCTAAACAATTACTATTAAAAAAATTTTATAATTACTTTTCACTATTAAATAAAATTTGCCAATCAGATCAAGAAATCAAGTCGGAATCACAAAAAAAATAGATGTTTTTGGATGAAACCGATCATGTTTATGTTTTTGGGGATTGATCGATTTCTAGGTTTAAGGATTCGATTTGATCATTCAGATCAAGGGGTTTTTGAGATTCAGCAAGCCATTGAGGCTGTGATTTTAATTGATGAACAATCTCAAATCGAACTTTTGGTTTAAGAGCTTCGATTTACTCATGGAAGGGTAGAGACCTATTAAACTTTTGCTAGTGGTTTTTGATTTGGGGTTTTGCAAAATTTTAATGGTCATTCCTTTATAAATCAACCACGTTCGATTATATGTTCTTTTAGGGTTTCAAAGTTTACCTTTAGAACTTCGAAGTGTTGATTTGGACCACCGAGAGCTGGAACAAGTCGGATCGCGAACTGCATGACCAGAACGGATCAGGAGCTAGTCGCATCTTAGGTTGAGCAAAAACCTCTTGTAGCTTTAGAAACCTTAATCAAAAATGAATCAAAACAAGTTAGTATAGATAGATGAAGCAATCGCAGAAAATAACAAAGTATAGACAGAGGTTGCGGTTTAGGCTTTTGATTAGGGTTTTAGGGTAGTTGACGGCGCCGGTTGGAACGGAGAGTGAGGGCGCTTTAGACATCGGATTGATACAAGGTTTGCGGCGATGGATTCGTCTCGTCCAGATCTTCAATTTGATATATTACTCGTCATCTGGATCCTTACGGTTTGAGAGAACGAACTGTTTGAAGTTGCATCAGAAATTAGGGTTTTTAGAGAGAGAGACACCAATTTAGGGTTTAGAAATCGTTTGGGGTTTAGGGTATTCTAATCGGCTTTTTAGATTAGGGTTTATCAGAGATTTCGTGCTAATAACGTGTTGAATAATGAACGGAAAAGCTTGTCACATTACTCATCGGCTAATAGCCTTATATACATAGTTGACCATAATGATGGATCGACACAACTAGTAGTTATCTTAACAATAGGGATACGTAAGATAAACACCAAACTATAATATAGATAATGATGATATGTCGATCATATATATCACTCGCGGCTCTCTCCTCTCTCCTCACAACGATTATTAGATTAGAGGATTTGATTGGTCTGAAAAAAAATTGAGACGGAAATAAAACTAAAGAGGAGAAAGAAAATTATTAAATTAGAGGATTTGATTGGTCTGAAAAAAATTTGACTTGAATGGCCTAAATGAATTATAAATCAAACGTATAAAGATTTATAGGTTTTATTTTGATCAAAGACATTACATTTATCTTATTATATAAAGCTTGGTTCTTCAAAGTTACTAATTAACATGATTGTGACATGTGTTAATTTTTTTTAAGATGGTGACATGTGTCAAAAATATGATATAATTCTCTTTTTAATTATTTAATAGATTTAAAAAAGGAAAATTCTTTAAAAAAGGAAAGTTTCTAAACAATTACTATTAAATAATTTTTATAATTACTTTTCACTATTAAATAAAATTTAGAATTATTTACTCAATATTATTTTTAGTATATATTTTGAATCATTATATATTTTAGTAAAGGAAAATTGCTATTACATAGTCTTTGAAAATTCTATATTATAAAATATTTGATAGTAATTTCTTTTTTTTAAAGACTAAACAAAAATAATAATTGCAAAAAGGTATTAGAAAGTTAATTCTTTTTTAAAAAAATTATAGTGTTTATTCTTAAACTCACTAAAGATAGAGAATTATAAAAGATAAATTAAACTTTTTAAAAAAATGTTAAACAAACTAATTGTAAAATCCCACAATTTCAATTATTTAATAAAAAACATGGAGAAAAACTAACTTTATAATAAATAATATTTAATAGTAAAAGCCTAATTAAAAGAAAATTGTAAAAGTACTCTTATTATTTTCTTATAAGTAACTAACTTTCTTTTCTAATAGATAATTGTATATTAAAAATTATGACCAAAAATAGCTACAAACATTTCACATCTATATTTAGGTTTAAGCTTCCACATATTATTTTTACAAAACACATAATAATAGTAATTTTTAATTTAAAAATTTAATGATAAACATGATACTAACAATTATTTAATTAACAATACAAATTGAAAAAAAAACATTAGTGATATTGAAAAAAACGAATTTTGAAAATGCCATCTTTTAAAAATAATTAATATTAACTGGAAATAATTATTTGATAGAAATTTTGTTTTTATAAATCCTAGATGAAATATAATTGTAAAAGATTAAGTAATATTAATTTCCTTTTCTAAAATCCTAAAAGCTGTAAAAGAATATTTGATAGTTTTTGTTTCCTTTTTTCTAAAATAAATCATAAACAAAAAAAATTGTATCATATTTCTAAGTCCTAACCAAAAGAGAATTGTAAAAAAAAATATTTTATAATATTTAAAGAGAGTGTGTGATGATGAACATAATATTAAAAATTCTTTAATTAACGAAAGAAGTGAAAAGTGGTATTGATATAAAGTGTTAATAAAAGCAATTTTAAGATTATTTATTAATAACTAGAAATAATTATTTGATAGCAATTTGTTTCTGAAATTCTAAAGAGAATATAATTGTAATAGGTTATATGACAAATTTTCCTATTCTAAATTTTAAAAAATGTAAAAGAGTATTTATTTTTTTATTTAATTAATTGTAATTAAATAGGAGATTTATAAATAAAAATTCCTTTTTTAAAATCCTAGCAAAATAAATTTTTTAAAACTTATTCAATAAAGCATTAAGTTAGTACATAAGAACATGTATAATATTGTCCTTGACTCGAATGGTGTATTTGACTTTGATTTCTTTTTACCTTTCATTCAATTTATTATTTTGGGTTGTGTTGAGTTTAAACGTTTAGGTATAGTATCTTCTTTAATCCTAATTGCAAAATTTACAACATTGATCTATGAACAATGATTATAAAATACAAATATTAACTTGAACTTATGTGTGAAAAGGGTTTTTAATTATAAAATAAATTCCACACAACATATGCATAAAAATCATAAAATTATAATAAAATGATTTTTTATTATGTTTTTATTAAACTAAAATATCGAACAAAACCCGTTGCAACGCAACGGGCTCATATCTAGTTTAATATATTTATCACATATTTTCATAAAGTTATCCTTTTAACAAGGATATGCACAACGACAGTTAAGAGGTCCGGGAACTTTAGGATCGTCTTCACAATATCCAAGCCCGCCTTTGTGTTGCGCGGCACAGTCATGATCGCAGAAGAACTTTATACAGTCCAGTCCTTCTTTAATGGTTGTTACACATACCTTTCCCGCATCTGTCGTTTCTTTTTTGATCAACTCCTTTCCTTCAGTCTTTTCAACCATTAAACATACTACAAAAGCATAGCATTGACGAAAAAATATATAAAATATATTAATTTATATAGATATCGTAACATTTTTGTTAAATAGGTAATGTGAAATTGAAATTACCTGAGAATACAATCATGAGTACAAGAAAATAAGAACATGATAACTTGGCCATGATCAATATTCTTTGTTTGATATTTTTCTTTTCAGTGATTTTGGTGTAGTAATGATTATATGTCTATATATACTGGTCGTAAAGTATGGGATGTTCTTTTTCTTTTTTTTTTTGGACAAATGGGATGTTCTTTTTCTTTGTTTACGTTTTAGGACATAAATAAAAATATTTACGTAAATGAGAAAACAATAAATATAATCAAATTTTATTTTAAATAGACTTTTGACTATTGAAGAATTTATTAGCGAAATAAAGATAAAATAATAAGTCAGTTTAATTAACAAATTCATTTAAATATAGATGGGGGTCAAAATTTTGTAGGTATTTACAAAAAGAAACTACACATCTGTTATGGAAATAATCATTTAAATAATGCAGTAACTAGTCAAATCTAGTTAATGCAGTCTTGATATTGTCAAATGTTATCCTTCATTGGTCAACAGGAAATGACTTTTGGAAAAAAACCATTAGTTAACTATAGGAAAAAATAAAATATATCTTTGATTAACCAAATAAATTCCATCTCATTTCCACCAAATAAATCAAATTAAATTAACGATTATGAATATTAAAAATCCCTCGTTAATTTCTTGAGTCGTTTTGTATTCCATATAAAGACATAAGAACAATATATAATATACTAGGGGTTAGTCCGCTCTAAGGACATGTGAATTTACCCGAGTTTGTTTTATATTAAAATATTTTAATTTTATAAAATATTTAAAATTTTACTTTATATTCAAAATAATAAATATAATATATTTTTATTCTAAGATCAAATTTTAAATTTTATTAACTTTTGTTGGTTTAATTTGAAAAAGAACACTACATTGATTTTGTTAGAGAACAACAAATTTTCAAATTTCAAAAAAAAATGTAATGATTTATATTTTTCCTATTTGATTTCTATTTTAGTTTGATATAGTTGACTAAATCTAAAGTAGAAATAACTAATATTTTTATTTCTCATTTAAGGTACATAATTTTCTTTTTTCTTTGTTTACTTTTTATCACATAAAATAAAAATGTTCGCTTAAATGAGAAAAAAGAATAAATAATCTCATCTATTAATTTAGAATCTTAATTTATATAATGTTGACAAGTCATAATAGGTTCTCTTAATTAATAACTTAATGTGATAAACTTGATTATCTACATTAAATCTAAATAATCAATAAAAATATTAATAATAAGTCAATTTTAGCTATAAATTTGAAATTCATTTTTAGTTATAACAAAATCTGTTGAGAAACAATTTTATACAATCCTACCAAAAATTTTCAATATTTTTTATAAAATAATACATTAATCGTAATTAGTAATAAATATTATTCTAATTAATGTTTATTAAAATTTTATCATAAAAATAAAAATTCTATGCTATTTTATAAATTTTATCATTATAATCCATATCTAATCTATTGATTTAGAATGATATTTTTTATCTACTATTTACAAGTCATAATAGATCCACTTAATTAATAACTCAATGTGATATACTTTATTACATATATTAAATCTCAATAACCAATAAAAATATTAATAATAAAGCAATGTTAACTATAAATTTGAAATTTATTTTAGTTATAACCTAATTTGTTGACAAAAATCTAACAAAATGCTAATAAACCTTTTTAAAAATTTTAATAAAATAATACATAAATTAATTTCGTAATTAGTAACATAATACTCCCTCTGTTTTTTAAAGATGTATGTTTTGGAGTTTTCACACATATTAAGAAAACACATTAATCACGCATTGTTTTTAGAAATTACCAAATTTCAATGCATTTTAACCAATAGTCTTTCAATAAATTCAATTAATTTTATTAAAATTTGCAATTTTTATATAGAAAACATAAAAAAATACATCTTTTTGAAACAAATATTTTTTCCAGAACATGCATCTTTTAAAAACAGAGGGAGTATTAAACTGCAAGAATGCCAAGCACTTTGTTTTATGAAGTACATGGGGAATGGCCTATGTCTCACAAATAACAAGCCTAGCAGGCAAGCAGTATTCAAGAATGTATCTCGTATTTCCTTAAACTAGATCCGAAATGTTTATTATCACATGACAAAAAAACTTTTTATATAAAACAGTACGGGAAAAGAATTAGGATTTTAACCTATCTAGCTATTTTATTTAAAGTTGCTGAATCCTTTCCCAGCTTAGCTACTGTTATTGACACGTATTTGACCAAAACATAGAGTAATATACAAGAATATTACAAATCAGAATTATAATTTCAAAAGAAGATCAAGAGAACAAGTATATTTGTTAAGGGAATGTTAGAGAGTGAGATTAGATCAAGTGCTTAATGAGTTTATATTAAACCGAGTGGTAACGTTCTAATGCGTTTAGGGGTCAATAGTTGTGTAAATGCAAATTTTGAAATTAGAGACCCAAAACTTTAAAGCATAACAAACTCTACAAAACCATAAGCTACTTAATTAACTTAGATCATATATGTTCCCCATTTGTTCACAAGACCAGCAGGACTCAGTATCACTGATACGTATGTAAGCAAATAACCTATTATATGTATTTGACATCCATCTTCTGCAAACCTTGACAAGTGAAGCTCCGGTAGCAAATTTCTTCTCAAGCTTTTTAGATGTGTCACTAAGTTGTATCACTGATAATTTAAACAAATATGTTTAACGCACTAAACTAAAGAAGTTTATCTGAAGCGCCCTCATTCATTATCTATGGTTATCAACAGAGTTTGAAGATAATAGAAGGTGAGTTTGTCTTGTTTGAAATCAAAATCTCGTTTTTATGATTAATTAAGAACGATTCAGATTCAGATCGCATAGGATAATAGAGAGGCACCTCATCCTCACGGCACACACTTTCGCTTTTATGACCATCTCCAGATCTTTTGTACTTTAGGAGTAATAGCGGTGAACTGATGTTCGGCCGTCGAGTACGATGGCAGATGCAACGTAGAAAGAGAGGCAAAGAGGATGTTTTCGATTTATATAAAAAGGATAAAAACATTCAAATGATAAATTTACGTAACGGCTGGAGTAAAGAAGAATAATAACTAGAGTTGAAATTAAATTCAAGGATTAACCAATTTGTAGGGGCGGGCGGAGGGAAGAAGATGTAACATCGGATGGAATTTAAGGTTACTTCGATACGGCAATAAAACTGAAGAGGGAGAAAGAAAATTATTAATTAGAGATTTAGAGGATTTGAAGAATGGTCTGAAGAAAAATTGACTTGGATGGCCTAAATGGATTATAAATCAAAAGTATATAGATTTTCATAGGTTTTATATTGATCAAAGACCTTACATTTATTTAATATATTCATCACATCTTTTCATAAAGTTATCCCTTTAACAATCATATGCACAGCGACAGTTAAGAGGTCCGGGAACTTTAGGATCGTCAAAACAATATCCAAGCCCGCCTTTGTGTTGCGCGGCACAGTCATTAGCGCAGAAGAACCTTATACAGTCCAGTCCTTCTTTAATGGTTGTTACACATACCTTTCCCGCATCAGTTTTTTCAACCATTAAACATACTACAAAAGCATGGCATTGACGAAAAAATATAATAATTTATTTAGATATAATAATATTTTTGTTAAATAGGTAATCAGAAATTGAAATTACCTGAGAATACAATCATGAATACAAGAAAATAAGAACATGATAACTTGGCCATGGTCAATATTCTTTGTTTGATATTTTTTTCAGTGATTTTGGTGTAGTATTATATGTCTATATATACTGGTTGTAAAGTATGGAATGTTCTTTTTTCTTTGTTTACGTTTTAGGACATAAATAAAAATATTTACGTAAATGAAAAAAAATATAATATAATAAATATAATCAAATTCTATTTTAAATAGACTTTTGACTATTGAAGAATTCATTAGCGAAATAAAGATAAAATAATCAGTCAGTTTAATTAGCAATTTCATTTAAGTATTGATGAGGGGTAAACGTATTATAGGTAACAAAAAGAAACTACACATTTATTATGAAACAAAATCTATTATGGAAATAGTCATTTAAATAATACAGTAACTAGTCAAATCTAGTTAATGCATTCTTGATTTTGTCAAATGTTATCCTTTACTGGTCAACCGGAAATGACTATTGAAAAAATCATTAGCTAGTTATAAGAAAAAATAAAATGTATATTTGATTAACTAAATAAATTCCGTCTCACTTCCACCAAATAAACCAAATTATATTAACGATTGTGAATATAAAGACCCCTCGTTAATTTTTTAAATTTTGAGTGTTTAAATAATTTTAGTATTTTTGAAATTTTGTAAATTATTTAACAAAAAAAATTATAGTAGAATATATATGTTTTATAAAAATAAATTCACCATATACTACAAAAACATTTTCGTGATATATCAAGTTATCTTATGTTATTATATTCATAAAATAAATATTATTTTATAAAATCTTTGTATTAAAATAAAAAAGACAATTATAGTATTAGTACCGATATAGAAATAAAAAATAAAAATTACAATATGAACATGAGACTAGTATAAAAATCTGACTAGAAACATATAAAAGTATAAATGAAATTAGATGACCTAAATTAAAATAAATAGACTAAAATTTTTACACACCATAATAAAAATAAAACATATCCCATTCAAATTATTTTAAAATTTTGTCCATTTCAACGTAATCATTTTACATTAAACAAATTCAAACAAAAATAATAAAAATTACAAACAGAAAAAATTATATAAATAGCGATTCATACGTGATACAAAACCAAATATATCAAGACAAAAATATGTTATACAAAATCATATAATGAAATCTAACAATTAATTACATAATACATAAACAAATATAACCAAAAATATCAATGAAACAAAAACAAAGAAATGCCAAGAGATTTATTTCTTTAGTTAGATTTTCAACTTAAATAATTATGCAGTTCACATCCTACTTAAATAAAATCCAATAAATAAAGTAACTATAACTAGCGGTGGACACTTTACCCGATATTTGAAGCCGCATTTGAACCCGATCTAAAAAACTCTAACCGAAATCCTAATCGAATTAACAAAATATCCAAACGGGTATTAAGTTAAGAGGTTGGATATCCGAACCCGATAATACCCGAAACCAAATGGATATCCAAGATAATCGAACATATATATACTTATCCTTATATTTCTAGTTTACATCTTTCATTTTATTTAAAATATTTATTTTTATGCTACACATACTTGAAGATCATATAATATATATATATAATTACGAAAAAAGATTTGACACTCACTTAAAATGCATGTCAAGCTTTTTATTTCATGTATTAACAAAATTTACATCCAAAATTTAAAAGTAATAGTAAAACTAATGGTTATTTATTTTTGAAATGTTATCTCTAAATGTATTAATCGTTTAATCTATTAAAAATTAAAAAATAAGTTAAGTAAAATCTATATTTTTAAATATAATAAACTTAAAATTAAAAACTAATTTTTTTCTTTTAAAATCTAAATATCCGAACCCGACCTGAAATAAATGAATCCGAACTAAAAATATCCGAACCCGACCCGAAATGCAGAAATACCAAACGGGTATTATAACCTTATACAGAAATACCTGAAAATCTGAAATATCTGACTCGAACCCGAACGGATATCCGAATACGCACCCGTAACCATAACCATATTCATACCCTAACTTTGATGGTTTCTATAGTTTTGTCAAATAAGAAACGACTAATAAATTTTAACATTGTTACCAGAAAAACATAACCATACTCACACCCAGCTGAACATATAAGAAAATTTACACAAACTTATATCTTTAATAAAAACCGACACATCAAATTCTGCACGTAGCAGAGATCTATCCTAGTAATTAACATGTTAAATATTGTATGATGATAAAAAGTTATTGTTTTAAATAAATAGTTATTAGGCACAAGTTTTACGTACTAGAATAGAATAAAAGTTATTTTTGTAGTGAATTTAGTTTTAATAAAATAGACTATATTTTGATCGTCCGGTAAAAAATGTTAGTTGATATTAACTACTATTTTGAATTATCATCTACATATTTAGGTTATAAAATAATTTTATGTGTGTCTATATTCTTATTCAATGTTTTTATATCCGACTCGGATTTGCGGTTAAACCTGAAATATGGTGATCCGTATATAATTCGGTTCAAGTTTAATGAAAACCCTTTTAATTACAAAATCTAATAAAACCTCGTACAATTTTAAAAACCGCCATTAATCTGTGATTCGACACAGATTGACCAGTAAAAGACTCAGAAAATCTGATAATATTCTTTAAAATATTATATTCTTTAAAATACTACATAAGTTTAATAAGTTATTAGAATTTTTATTTTTAAACTTATCTTTAATTTAAATCAACTATATAGTTAAGAAAAATTAAGGTATGTTTATAACTTAATAAAAAACATTTTTAGTTAAAAATTTAAGATGTGGAGATATTAATATATCTATCTATCTTTTAATATGTGTGATTTTTTATTTGGACTTTATATTAGAAACTTAAATAATTAAAATGAGACTAAATTCATATAATTGTAATAAGTTAGATATATACGTGCTTTCCATATAATTAATTAAAAGTCTCTTTAAACCTTAGATTACTATGGCTTTTGTCTTATTCGTCTCTCACAAGAACCATATATGCATCAAGTGAGTTTCTATGAATAAATCAGCTTTGGTACACCAAACTGATTCAGAAAAGACATTCAAACAGACATATTTGATAGTTTAGAAGCTCTGTGCATCGTGCTGACGTGATAGTGTCCCAACTTTAGTTTAGTTACTCAATGCATACACATCAAAGTGATTATGCTCGCCATAGAAGAGTTTTACATGAGAATCAGAAGTGATTTAATTCAACGGCAACTTCAGATATGCCGGTGAATCACCATAACCCATAAAAAATAGAATTTCTAATTAAGTATTAGCTGTTATAAATATTGTAGTGATGTCCATATGGAAAGTCTTAGATTTACTTGTTCCCTACTCCAAATTAGACTTTGTACCCAAGCTATTGTATCATATATAAGAAGTTCATTATTCATGGAATAAGATACACTGATTCCTCTTTTCTCTTGTCTTCTCTTCTTTACTTACAACACGTTATCAGCACGAAGCTCTAGTGATCTTGAGTTAATAGGTATAGATTCTAATTCTATTTTTTAAGTTCCATCCTTCTTTAAATCATGTTTATTATCAATTCATGGTTTGTAAGAATGGATTCATACACGGTATGAGCTTAGGAGTTTTAGTCGACAATATTGATCTACCCTTGTTTCAAGGAAAAAAAATCGTTTGATTTAAAAAAAAGATCTTGTCGACGATCATAAGCTAATGCTCAAACCTTATTATGGTTTATACTCGTATGTATTCTTGTTACTATTATTTTTTTATTTTTTTTTATTTTTTTTTAATGTGATGCTTATCATGGGGTGCCTCCTTGCATATTAGTATTGTTCATACGAATTAGTGGTTACATGTTAAAGTTTGCAGCTGAATGTTGTTTATAGTGGTTTAATAGCTTACGAATTATATGACCACATGTTAATAATTTATGGCTGCATATATATTGTCAACTCATTTGTCTTGACGTGTAGATTGTTAGTTCATTAACACGTTTATTTTTATAAATCCACGATTATTATCCTATCTTCCATTTAGTTAAACTGGAATAGCCTGCAAATATATTACTTGCATAAATTCTTGAATCAATTTTTTTTTTTATGACTTGGGAGAAACGTTTATGCATTGATAATGGAATATTGATATTACCATATAAGTTTTGTATATAAATCTATGCATATACAGCTTATTTACTTTTTAAAGATGATTGCATTTTCCTTATTTTTATCTTATATTAATAGATCTTTGACTGCATCTTTTATAAATTTTATTTACTTTTATTAAGGCATAATCAATTAAATTTCAAAAAATATTATTTATTTTTGATGTATTAAGATGCTTATGATTATATTTTATTACCATTATATATGAGAGTTGTAAGTTTAAGGTTTGACTTTATAAGATCCATAAGTTTTGGAAAACAATCCAAAGAAAGGTAGAATCACATTCATGTTACTACCTAAAGCTCACTATATCTTTTGCATCTAAAGATTACAAGACCTGAAGTCTGTTAATTTATCCCAACTATGTTGGATGTTAAATTTATGAATTAAATTTCTTTAAGAAATTTTAAAGATGCATATATATTGGAAAATATATATTTTTCATACAAGTAATGTTGTCCAGTAGACACATGAATGAGAAAAGAGATTAAAGAAGTTTATATTGTCTCTTTGAGACTGAAAAAACAATGAGCTATTGATGTAAGATGATAAATCACGTCTAATTGATTATGATCAATTCTCCTGAAGAGAATTTGACATTTTATACTGAGAAAGAAAATCCACATAAATAGCACCATTCAAGAAAGTGAATATAAAAGTGGTTGCAGACGTGGATGTGGATATAAATAAAGTCAAAATCAAAAGAGTTTCTTTTTAGAACTCATACTCTCAATTGAAGTTGAGAAAATAAAGATGGTAATAAAGAAAAGATATGATTCAATCATCTGTAGAGGAAAGAAAATTATTGTGATTACAATATAAGATAGTATAAATCTTATAGAATGTTAAAGAAGAGAATATATGATGCTCCAGAAGAGTACATAATATTATGGCACATAAGAATGCAATTTAAATCCTTAATGTGTTATATTCTTAAATCTCAAAAGTAAGAAGGATCTAAGAAAGAATACATGGCTCATGTAAGGCATCTTGTTGATTCTAATATGAGATTCAATCGAGATTGATAAACCTGTAGTGTTAACATATCGAGGGGAAGAGTTAAAGAATCTCACATATTATAATAAGTGAAACATCTAGAAATTTATGTTTCCACTCGAAGTGAGATTGGTGAATCTTTCTTAAAGTAAATCCATGGAATTTTGAGACAAGTTATTTTGAGATACTAAGCAAAGGAAATGCTAAATTTACTTCCAAAAATATTTTTCAAGGCAGTAAACGCATTTTAGAGAAAATATCTACATCCTTTCATAAGTTGTATTACACAAAGATTAGTGTAATAGAGATAATAGTAAACCAGAAGTTTACAAAGTATTTGGCATGAACCAGTTAGACCATTTTGGTTCAGTAATGATGCGAAAAGATACATAAAGATTTATGTGAATATTCATTAGAGAACTAGAAGATTCTTGTGAATGATTTCACAAATGTTTCTTGCTCATAAGATAAAATGGAAATACGGCTTTCACCAGCCAAATGAAGTTATGGCATGAATAAAGGAAATGTTGGTGGACTGATCACCCACCATGCATCTTTATAATATTGGTGAATTCATGTCTTAAGTCTTTGACGACTACAACAAATTCACTTGATAAGTGTTAAATATTTTGAGCAATACTAATTCGTATCAAGCCAAAAGGTAATCATTAATTCTCCACATCATTGGTATTGGGTCAGAAACCAACCATTTTCATCTAAGAATGTTGGATGTGCGATATACATTCCAGTTGCTCCACCACAGAGCTTTAATTAAGATGAGTTTTCAAATCAGGTTGGTAATATATGTTGGATATGAATCTCCATTGATACTTAAGCATCTAGAGCCATCCCCGAAGGATATAAATAAGGCTCTATATGGATGTTAAAAACTAAATTAGTATTTCCAACATAAGTGAGAGAAAATAAAAAGCTGGAAAAGAAAACAAGTTGAAATGAATTATCATTGATCCTCAGACTAAAGAGAAAGTTAATCAGAAATCCAAAAGATAATTCTATAACTTAGTAAATCAGTTGCCAGAAGCAACTAATGACCCTAATATAGTGTGACGTAGTCACATATACCAGCTATAAATGCTCTAAATAAGAATTGATGTTCCAGAAGAACAATATCAAACTGCGAGTTACGCCTGAAGCGTAGTAGACATATTGGTTCCAAAGACAAAAATCATCCTATACGAAAAGGAGCATAAATTAATAATGGTCAAGAGGAATAAGAGTTTTGAAGATCTCTAGGAGAGACATTAACATGACTGAAAGAAAATTCAGGTACTTGAGATAATGAAAAGATATCTCAATAAGTTATGTCATGTATGAAATAAAATGGAACCCATAAGCAAATCGACGTCGTAGATATTTATGCATGCAAAGTAGCAGCTGATATGATAAATGAGAAAGAGGATCATGAAATAAAGTCTATTGAAAAGTGTACACACAGAAATGATTGGCCAAATCATAAAGAAGTAATAGACAAAGATACAAACTCTTGTGAAAGAGAGATGTATTTGGACCAGTAGTCCATACACTAGAAGGTGTAAAATAAATGGGATAGAAATGTGGTTGCACCAAAGTAAGATCAATATGAAATTGGTTGTGAAGAGACATAATCACATATGGTAGATGCAACTACTTTCAAGTTCCTTACTAGTCTGGCAATAAAGGAAGAACTTGAACTATACAACCCATTGGAAACTGATAATCCCTAAGAGATATAATCCTTGAAGGATTGATGATATCAAAATCATGTTCCCGAGAAATCTAGCTATTCGATCGAAATATGTTTTATGGGATATGTGAAATATTAGAAGTTAATCAGTACATCCATTTGTATTTATCAAGAGATTGTGAATCAATAGAATCATTGATTTGAATAAAATCCAAACTCTTGAAGAGTTATAACAAATTGTTTGTTTGGAAGAAAGATATTGAAAAGACTACATTGTTATGTGTTCTAAACTAGACATCTAGAATCAGAGATGTTATCTTAAAAGATTCTTAAATATTTTAAGATGATCATCATATATATGACTGGTCCTGAAGTACCATATTTAAAACAGGCTATGTTTTACATATGATAATACTGCAATGACTTGCAGCAGAAACCATAGCCGTGGACATGTGTATGACTGAGATCAGTACGCCCTAAGTGACATATAAGATGATCACAGAGAAAGACAAAGAGAACCATTAAGGCTAACGCCAAAGACCATACAATCAAAGGTCATATCTGGTTCCATTCCAGTCCAATCATCCATGAGAGATGAATAATATGCCAACCCAAAACATGATATGATTTTGAGGTATCAACTATCATTATGCATAGTTTAAAGATATAGCAAATGGTAAAGATGGTCATGAGACGCCATCAAAGAAAAGTTGGACTGCGATGTTTAAGTAATAAGATTACATTGTGGGGCTGCAATGTAAGCACGAACCCTTATGATTATATCAGTGGATAAAAGGGAACCATAATGGTCCAAAAAAGTGATCAGAAGAATGTCTGGTCGAATCCAAATAGATATGGCATTGCTAAAGGCTTTACATAAGTACCATTAAGGCTTATGCACATCCGACCAAAAGTACACTGTATTAATATGATTGGCGCATTGATATGACAAGCCATACTAAGTCGGATAGTCTTATGGATATGTTTAGACCATAAGGTATTGGAACTAAAGCCATACACGTCCCTTGCCATAAGTTATTTAAGCAACTTATTATTCTCTTTCATAACCGAAAGTTGTAATTTCATATGACAAGAAAGAAAGTCATAATAATAATTTTTATAGTTATGAATGAATAACTCGTATGTACGAGGCGAATGTCCAGAAGACTGTATGTAAGATGTTTGGCTTAAAGTCTAAATAGACCAAGAAATTATTAGCTATCTCGAATGAGAATTATGGACCAGAAGTCCATAGATCTTGAATACTCTAATAGAAAGAGTTTATTATGATATTCTAATTTCAAAAGAAATTTATTTGATTGGAATGCATATCCTGAAGATATTGCTTTCAGGGAAAGAAATATGAAAATGTGTATGGTTGTACTCTTTTTCCTTATCATGGTTTTTATCCTATTAGGTTTTCCCATGAAAATGTTTTAATGAGGCAACAAAGAACACACAAATGATACACACCAGAAAGGAGTATTTGAAACTCTAATGCTGATTTAAAGTCTTTGAAAGCAAGAGAATCGAAGAAAATGATCAAGTCATAGGAGGACTCATGCACTGCAGAAGAACGGTGATATTCGTGTCCTACCAATTGGCTGATTTATTCATCAAGGCGGTACTCACAGCTACTTTCGAGAAGTTAGTTCACCTGATCAGATTACATCATCTCAAAGATCTCGACGAATGTACACATGAGGGGAAGTCATTACGCGTTGCACTCTTTTTCCCTTAACCATGGTTTTTCCCATTGGGTTTTCCTGGTGAGGTTTTTAACGAGGCAACATCTACGGCGTTTTGAAAGCACTTTGATATAATGGACATCAAGGGGAAGTGTTATAAGTATTATGGTGATGTCCATATGGAAAGTCTTAGATTTACTTGTTCCCTACTCCAAATTAGACTTTGTACTCAAGCTATTGTATCCTATATAAGAAGTTCATTATTCATGAAATAAGATACACCGATTCCTCTCTTCTCTTGTCTTCTCTTCTTTACTTACAACATTAGCTAAGATTTTTACCAATCCTATTTTAACAAAGTATCTCATAAAAATCATTTGGACACAAAATTCGGAATCTTATCTAACAATAACAGATTTATTAAAAAGTTATGAACAAACTTTCTGTTTCAATGTCTCGCCGTATATACAATTTATCTCAATGACCATTTTAAAACGTCTTATTTTTCCTTCAAATATGTACATTATCATCAACCATCCAGTCCCCAAACTTTTTCTTCTACGAGTATATACAGTAATATGGATTATTTATTTTGGAAGAAAATAGCATACTGGAGCCAGAAAATGATAGGGACCCATATCCATAGATTATCTAGTACATATGAAAAACACGTAATGATAAGTTATTCAGGAGGATAGACAGGGATCCAGGAGAGCTAGTTAGGCACACAGAGAGTTAATGCCAATTGATGAACCACATGCATCTTTCAATGTCTCGATTTCTTCAGACTTCCTCCAAAAGACGGCATCATCTACCATCACTGCATCAACCCACACTCTAGCTGCATTCGGACCCAATCGTACAAAGTGGACATTTTGATTTGGGTCTGTTGAATGCACCCGTCCTTCGGCAACTACATGTTTCTTTCCACCAATGTCCAGCAGTTTGCATTTCTGATCCACTTGTATAGTTTCAGATCCATGTTTTGGCTGTCATGTTTAAGATACACATATTCATTTCAATGTCAAACTGTAACAAGAACAATATTACTACATTTTATAAGGCATTATAAATAGTTAATTTTCCTTAGAATCATTTTTATTCACGTTAGAAAACGAAGAAGAATCTATATTTTATAAGCAGTTATAAATTGGGATAATTACCTTTTGCAGAGGCTTCTCGACTTCAACATCAGCTTCTTCTTGTTCTTATTTAATCATCATATCAAAAATTGGATCAATTAAACAAAAAATACCCAATGCATTGCTGTAACAAGAACAATATTACTACATTTTATAAGACATTATAAATAGTTCTTTTTTCTTAGAAGCATAAGTTATTCACGTTAGAAAACGAAGAAGAATCTATATTTTATAAGAAGTTATAACTTCTTATAACCAATGGCGGACCCAGAGATAGTTTTAAGGTGTGTCAGATTTTGTGCTTTAGCCTAACATATGAAAATAAATTAGAAAATAAGTAAAACGGTGCACTGGTGGTGTCGAACACGGTAAGATGGGTCAAATGGTGACTAAATAAACCAAATGAGCTATATTATCTTTAGTTGAGTACGGTAAACCACAAAGATCTTAATTTTAACCTGTGGCAGGTGACCCACTATCATTCCACGTGGGTCCGCCTCTGCTTATAACTTCTTATTTATAGGAAGACTTATAAAGTTAAAAGAATAAAAATCAATATTTTATAAGTCTTTATAAATTGAGCTAACTACCTTTTGAACAGGCTTCTGGACCTCAACTTCCTTCTGCATTTCATCTTCTTCTTGTTCCTATTTTATCATTATATAAAAAATTGGATCCATTAAACATTAAACAAAACATACCCAAACTATTCTTTAAAAATATTTATAAAGACTAGAGACTTATAAAGTTAGAAGAATAAGAATCAATATTTTATAATTATTTATAAATTGAGCTTCCTATCTTTTGAACAGGCTCTCGATCTCAGCATCAACTTCCTTCTGCCTTTCATCTTCTTCTTGTTCCTATTCTATCATCATATAAAAAATTTGATCCATGGAGAATCTACATTTTATAAGTCGTTATAAATAGAGTTATTTACCTTTTTCCCTCTTCCTCGTTTTTCCTTTAACTTGTTCGGGCTTCTTGACTTCAGCATCAACTTCAACATTGTTGGAATTAGTCTGTGAAATTTATAAATAACATTTCACAAATTTTTGGAATTAGTCTGTGAAATTCTAAAGACAATTTTATAAGACGTTATAAATCAGTTTATAAAGGCTTGTAAATTATCTTACCTCATTGACTTCACCATCAGCTTCCACATGCTCGTTTTCTTCATGTTGCGGCTGCCCATGTGTTCCAAAAAAATCAGTAACAGAAATGCTGATGCTAAGTATACATCTTTATCTTTTTCAATTTTATAAACTACTATAAAGAACTACAGGTGAAGCTTATAAAGGCTTATAAATTATCTTACCTCATTGACTTCACCACAAGCTTTCACATGCTCGTCTTCTTCTTCATGTTGCAGCGGCTCCTGAAAAAATCAGTAACAGAAATGCTGATGCTAAGTATACATCTTTACCTTTCTCAATTTTATAAACCACTATAAAAAACTACAGGGGAAGCTAATAAAGGCTTATAAATTATCTTATCTCATTGATTTTGCCACAACTTTCACATGCTCGTCTTCTTCTTCATGTTGCAGCTGCTCCTGGAAAAATCAGTAACAGAAATGTTGATGCTAAGTAACAATCTGATGAAGAACTCTTGTATAACAAGCTTCTCTTATAAACTCTTGTAAATCCTTGTTATATTACAAACAAATCATGAAACTCGGATTTATAAGGTATTATAATTACTCAATATGCAGTGTTAACCATCAGAACATCTCTTTCCCTTAGCTGGAATGATTAAAATGACAAGTAGAAATCAACATATTCTATAATCTCACCTCTATTGAATAGTAGAAAGATGAACAAAAGGGACATGGTCATGACAATAAATCACTCTTTGAATACATTCAGTGAAGAAGAAGCTATCACATTTGGATTTTTCTTGTACTCCAAATGCAATACCAATTCAAATAGAGATACCAATACCAAATGTAACTATCTCCATCACAAACAATAACGAACTACTTCCAATAAAAATTAAAGACTAGCAAGTACGAATAGGCAATTGAAAGGAGATAGAGAAAATTGACAAAATTAAAAAGAGATATACGCATACTATCTGAGAAAATTGAACCGGAGAAAGATTCGACATCGTCGGCGTGTGAGAGAGACGACGTGTGAGAGAGAGAGAGGAAGTGTGAAAGAGAGATGGCGGCGGATCTTCGGCGTGTGAGAGAGAGACGAGGTGTGAGAGAGAGATGACAGCGGATCTTCGGCGTGTGAGAGAGAGATGACGTGTGAGATAGAGACGACGACAGATCTTCGGCGTGTGAAAGAGAGACGACAGATCTCAGCTGATCTCCGGCGAACGATGAGTTGAGAAAAAATTAGAGAATGAGATTAATGTTTGAAGAGATAAAGGAAGGTTAATTTGGTCATTTGGCTATTAATGAAAAAGATATTTATAAAAATGTCTCTCTCTTAAGTGCATATTTGCAAAGTGGTACTTCCAAAGTGGTAGTTTTAAAATTCTCCCATTTATTGAATCCAATGTTTGTCATTCAATATATAAGGGATAGTATTATTTAAGAACCTCGAAGAAACCGGAAGAAACGAATAGTCATTTTTCTTTTCTAATCAAACAAGCAAAATAATAGTGTAAAAAACCATTTATTAATACCCAATACTAATAATCGGATGCAGATTATTCTCTCAAGCATCAATCTTGAGACTAACATCCCTAGAGGAAGAGTTCCCATTGAAGTTCCTATTCTCAGTTTCATCAAAATGGTCTTCACGTGCGTTATCAGCGAGCATCAGAGCGACCAACCAGAAAAGGCACGAGTCTAATGACACGAAGGCACCTCCACCAAGCAGACCAGTCTTAGCCGTGGGGCAAGCGGTCTCTAAGTTCCGATGAACATTACGCGTCAAGTGAAGCTGCTCTGTAATGGTTGGCCATAGCAACAGGGACAGTGCCAGTCCAGATGTAATCCTACAAGATAAAATCATAGGCCGCAAACAACTCTGAATCAAAAATCTACACCACACCAAATTGCATTGAATCAATGACTAAGAGAGAGAGAGAATAAAGCTTACAAGGCAATGTTGAAGAAGACGGAGAAGCTGGTGCTTTTGAACAAGACGGAGTTGGGAACAGACTTTCCCTTGTAAGACATGAAGAGGGATTTGTATCCAGCTACGGTGGAGGCAAGGAGGAAGGCAGCAGAAAGGTAACCCAAGGCAACAGTTGGATCAGATGGATATTTGCAGATAACCACACCCTTTCCGTTAATTGGAGTCCCAGATGCAGGCTGCGACCAAATAAAAGAAAACCAAAGAACATAAACAAATCTCACAATAAAACAACAATTACAAAAGAGAGAGAGAGCATATGGAGACAATTAGAACTACGATGAAACAATTGGCTTCTCTATCAGTACATAAAGTTATGGAGTATTGCTGTATAATGCTACTAAAACAAACCTAACATCTTCCATGAAGAAAAGATAGCAAACCCCAACAAACAAAGATCATCATAACCAAAAAACAATCACAAAAGAGAAAGCCTAGAGAGATCAAGTAACTGTGTAAGTGTGTTCACAGGTTCAGATTTCATTTCACTGTGGTTTACAGCAGAGCATCAAAACTCAGTGAAACAATTGGCTTTTCCTATCACTAGATAGAGCTGTTACAAAGATGACAGTTTAATGCTACTCCAAGAACTTGGAAATGATTAGTAAAACAAAATTCTAATCATCTTTTCAGCAACATGAACATAAAAGATAGCACTAACAAACAACAAGCAAAAGCATCCTCTAATCGAAACAGATCAAATTAGTTTCACCATATTTAGATAATTAACACCTAGTGCAGGGGCGTCACTGTTTGATACATAACTACTATGATATGATAAGACAAAATCTAATTTCCAAAATTATTCAGCAAAATACCATCCGGAACAAACAGTAAATTCAATATTAACTCGAATCATAAAGAGAAGATTGAATAAAAGAACCTTCTTGTTCTCAGCGATGACTCCAAGAAGGAAGGACAATACGCCAAACAAAGAGACGATCAACGACATATGCTTCATAGTAACCGCCATCTTTTCTCCCCTTCTCTGTAGATATACCCTACGGTGATATAAAATTCGATTTCACAAAAACAGATAAAAAAATTCACCAAAGAATACAGAAATCGAATCAACGAAGAAGAAGAGCTGCGGGGGAATTGAAAAAGCGAAAATGAGAGAGAAAAGAGACACTCAGGGCGACGATGAATCTGGAGATCGGAGGGGGTTGTTAGGGGTTGGTTTGATTTGATGATAAGACTTTTTTTTATCAACTTGCACTGAGAATTCGGATTCGGATAAGCCCTAAGAAAAGTCTCCGAGTGTCGTTTTTGGGATCATAAAGATTCTGTTGATTTTTTATAACAAAGAAAAAAGATTCGATATTTATCTTCTTCTTCTTTTAAAACGTATCTACATCTCTCTATATGTTGATAATGATATGAACGAAATCCAATGAGTTACTCATTCCGATCTGGTTCAGTCTATTTAAATTTTAGATTTTTGAAATGATTTTAGTTTTCTTTTGGTTATTTAGAATTTTGGTTCAAATTCAATTCGATTTTTGCGGTTTCGGTCTAGATTTAGATAATCCATTTAAATTATTTTAAAATTTTTAAAATTTATATGCATTTAAATTTCACAAATGTTAAAAATAAAAGTGTTATATAACATATAAATTTAAATAGTGTATACTAAAATACTTAAACTTAACAAAAAATAGTTTGACTTGATATTTAGATAGGGAATCAATAGAAATTTTAAGTATTTTTTTAAAAAAATATTTTGTTTTTAAATATTTTTCAGCTATTTTAGATATTTATTTTTGATTATTTGTATATATTTTCAAATATTTTAGATAATTTAAAAATATTTTATATATTTTGGATATTTTTGATGTTGAATCTAAAAATAGCTCACGTATTCAAATATATAAATCTAATTGTATATATTTAGATACTCTAAATATTTTGGTTTAAATCGGATTTGATCCCGGTTTTTTAGATAACCAATTTTGAATTGAGACTGATACCACTTTTAGATCGAATTCGGTTCGATTGTTACTTTACCCGGCCCTAGAATCCACCATTACTGATTCACTGTTTGGATTAGGCTTCATTCCAATCAGCCCAATAAGGAGAATATTTTATCTTGAAAGTTCGGCCCAAGAAAAAGCCCAAGGGTTAATCAGGGCAAGATTGTTGTCGAGTTTCCATGTAGAGGTAGCAAGGCAGAAGAAGGTAAACGTAGCAAAAACGAGACCATCTTATTTGTCCGGTTGTTTTCTTTTTCACAAAGTGTCACTGTCAGTGGGAGACACATTTGTAAAGATTATTAAAATTTCAAAATTATATAGTGATTGATATTCTTATAATAATTAAGTACAATTAGTTTTTGATGATTCTCCAATGACATATAGGTATAGCTCACATAAAAAGCATATGATACATCGATCTTCACATCCCACTACACATTATATCGATCAAAAGATAAAAATTCATCTCGAGTTGAAATTTTAACCACATAAATTTCTATATTTGCAGTTTTATTTACTTTCTATATTTTTTTGCTAAAATTTGGACTCTCTATATTATTTCAATACCTATTTCAATTCAGTTTATAGTTTATATGGTAACTTCATTGTTTTGTTATTTGAAAAGTAAGAAATAGTGTTAAAATAATGGATACTCATATAAGTAGCTAAAATTAATTAGTAAGTTGATTGATCTGAATATTTTGCTGATATTTATTTCATGATACTCATTAGTTAAAACTTTTCTCCGTTCATTAAGTTTGTAACAACTATTAAGTATTGTTCCAAATAATTGCTATGTTTCTCATTAGCTATGATTCTCCAATGACATATAGCTCACATAAAAAGCATATGACACATCTTCACATCCCACTACGCATGTTATATCGATCAAAAGATAAAAATTCATCTCGAGTTGAATTTAACCACATAAATTTCTATATTTGCAGTTTTACTTACTTTCTATATTTTTTTGCTAAAATTTGGACTCTCTATATTATTTCAATACCTATTTCAGTTCAGTTTATAGTTTATATGGTAACTTCATTGTTTTGTTATTTGAAAAGTAAGAAATAGTGTTAAAATAATGGATACTCATATAAGTAGCTAAAACTAATTAGTAAGTTGATTGATCTGGATATTTTGCTGATATTTATTTCATGATACTCATTAGATAAAACTTTTCTCCGTTCATTAAGTTTGTAACAACTCTTAAGTGTTGTTCCAAATAATTGCTATGTTTCTTTTTGAAAAAATAATTGCTATGTTAAACAGAAGAAAAATGTTAAAACTCTTGGGAAATTGGGTCATATGGCCATAAAAAAAACAAAATTTGCTAAGTAGCTAAAAACACACTCTCTCTTCTCCCTTATGTTCCTATCTCTCTCTTCCCCTCTCTCTAGAAATCTAATTTTCTTTTTTTTATGGCTATTCTACAAATAAACCCAAAACTCTTTCTATATTCTTAATTTGTTAAGAAAAAACTATTTTTGGTGACTCGAAGTTATGTGATATGAACAACCCGTCAAATTTGCTTAACCCCCACTAATTGTTTTGTTGTTATTGTCATTGTTAGTTAAGAGACAAATTAATGAGAACAAGTTCTCATCTCCGGTGGAACATCACTTTCACTGACGACTCACGAAAGCATATGATACGTCCATCCCAGTAGACATATTATTTTCGCCAAAAGTAACATACTCATCTTGATTAGAAATCAAACAAAACAAACTAAAACCCTATTTTTAGAAAATGTCTGTTACTACAAGATTTGTGGTAACAAGTGCCTTACTTCATAATATTTAATAGTTGTATTATTTTGTGGAAAATTATATTATACAATTTTAAGAATCCAAACATATAAATTTATATGATATTTTATATATTGAAATCTCCAAATCATTTTAAATATTATATCCTAGTCTATTTAGCAGCTATTATCAAGTGTATATATCATAAATAAAACACACAATATATATATATATATATATATATATATATATTTTTTTTTTAATTCAAATATTACTACTTGTTTTGATAAAACTATAGATCCCTGATTAGAAATTAGTCAATTAACTATATGACGCTAATGCCTTGGAGTGGTTAGTAAAATGACTATTTTAATCACACTGACATCAGTTAGTCGTTCTTAAATTAAAATGTAGTACAAGATAATTAGTTACAGCGTAAATTACTTCGCTTGGTTAGAGTTTTTTTTTTTTTTTTTTTTTTGCTTGGTTAGAGTTAATTTGGCCTGTATAGACTTTATTTTCCATGTGCCAAATGAAAATTAACAGAGTGTCAGTAAATTGTAATGCTGAAGCCTTTGTTTATAAATAGAAAGATCGATAAGGTGAAAAATAAGTTCATATGAGTGGGCTTAGGTTAAAACAACTAGATGAAGCAATTTGCATTGAACGATCTCTATATATATATACACATATTCATCAAGAGATGATTATAATCAAACCCACAAAACATTTACTTCATATTTTTATAAAAGAGAGAGAGATAGTTGCTCAAAAGATAATGGCAACGTACAAATCTTCTGGGAAGTTTGACCTAGAATCTACGGCAGACGAATTCATTGAACACTTAACCAGACAAAAAAAATCATGTTTCATTCCTTTTTGCTGCGGGTAAAATGATCTAACTCTTCCAACTATCATTTCTTGTTTCTTGATCATCAATCAAAACCATTAATTGCTATTTTTCACTGTAGTGGATCTGAGCTTATAATAGTTGAGAAATTTTCAATTTATTTATTATTAGAAATGGGAATACCACATAATGTGCCCATGAGGCGTTACTACCGCACACATTATTTTTAAGCAAAAAAACATAAATAATACGCGAGAAATCAAAGTTCCATAATATTCGAAAACCCTAGAAACCCAAACTTGTCACCGAAGCAAGACTTTTAATAGCGATAACCATGACCAGGACTCTGATCAAGAACGGCAGCAACAGCTTCCTTGGACTCCTTCAACAGCTTGATACTGTTCTTAAGCCTCTCCCTCTTGCACGCCACCGACGGAGACTCATCAAGCATCTTCTCAAAGTCTCCTCCTCCCAATTCCCCGACAATCTCCTTCTGAAACTGACTGTTGACAAGATTCTTCACAGTGAACTGAAGGTGAAGTGCAACGCTGTCCACAATCCTTCGCACCACGATGGCCCAGTAGGCTGTGATGCTTATCTTCAGGTCGAGAGCTTGATGAAGTAACTGGGCCGGATACTTCCTTAGATGCGTAATCGGAACAGTTCCAAATCCAGATGAAGCAGAGGTTGCTAGATTCAGGCCCACCACAGTGTTGACGAAGTTCGCTTGTGCAGCTATCATCTGCGTGCGCACCGTCGTGTACTCAGGGTTACATGTGTATTCCATCATTTTCTCCATCTCAACCATTTCGACCACTCTGGTCACGGACTGTTCTTTGATCTTAGAGATTAGTCTCCGACTAGCTCGTTGGATGGAAGGCTGAATCTGAGAGAAGTTTTCAGAGTATTTGTTGATGACTGATGAGAGAACAGCTTCGAGGTAGTCCCATATCTCCTTCATGAACTCGACCGGCCTAGCACGTATCGCATCGAGACGTTGCGAAAGGATGGATACGAAGGCTGACATTCGGAGGAAGTTAGGCAGACCTATACATTTGCACTCTTCAAGAACATTGATCTCATCCATCAAGAACTCGGTCCCGGCAACCTGAGGCTGAGCTTGTAGATCATTTGAGAATTTGATCAACATATCAGCCAAACGAGCAGAGCAGTGCATGTTGAGATCATCCGGATACTCGGAGTACTCTCCTTGTATGATTAGAAGCTTGAGAAGAGACTCCACAGAACGGATGATATCCGTGAGGGTCATCCAAGCTTCCCTCTCACAAGTTATCACAGCTGGCAGCTTACTCAACTCGACGACACTCTTGTCCAGCTTCTCGTCGATTTTCATTACAATCCCTGGCAAACAACGGTTGATCATCATCGCTTGGATCTCGACGAGCCTTTTAGCCAAGACCGGGATCCCGACGATGTTTTTATCAATCTTGGAGAGCCATGGATCAGTCTTGAAAAGCGACGTTTCTTTCTCTCTAGCTTCTTGATATGTTTCATCGCCCAAACGGTTCCTGATGTTGGAAGCAAACATGAAGTTTGAAGATAACTTGAAACACAAGTTATACTGATAACTATTCAAATTATGCTACAAGATAAATAGGTTTTAGAGATCTTTCTCAGAGTTTTTTTGAAATATTTTTCTTTAGCTAATAAGAGAGTTAATCTTATTTGATCTTATGAGTTTTTTGAAATATTTTCTCTAGCTTCTCCGTACGTCTCATCACCTAAACGGTTCCTAATGTTTTGGAAGTAAACATGAAGTTCAAAGATAACTTGGGACACAAGTTATACTAATCCTGTTTGAGTTAAGTTTTTAAGATAATTTTTCACAAGTTATTATTATTTGATCTTATGAGTTCATACGATTACATTGAGACAATACCTGACACAGACGTAACCGAGTCCGATGTTCACGTCGTCTGCCGTGACTTTCTCAAGGAGTCCCTGAGGCTGCACGTCGGCTTTCGTCACGACAGCCAGAGTTCTTTCCCCTTTCTTGTCAACTTGCTTGGACATGCGTATGGACTCGTAGGTTGAGAAGTCGTTTCCAGCTGCAAGAACGTTGAGAATGATCGATTCCTGTGGCTCGATGTATTTCTTGATCATCGCTGATACTTGTTCGTATATGTCTTCAGGCTGTCCATTGACGGGGTTCCGAGTTATCCCAGGGAGATCAACCATTGTCAGATCAGGAACACTCTTGTTTCTTACATAGAGCTCAAGAGGAGTGTCTGAGACGCCTTTCCCAGATCCTGCATAATGGGTATATTTACAACTTTAATCATAATTATCACAAACTAGGAGTAGCATAACATATATACATATATATAATGTAATTATTAAATATATACACATTTAGTTTTAATCGAAAACTTACCAGCAATAGCCTCAGTTGCTGTGCATATATCTTTGGTGATGTGTTCCTCATCCGTAGTAACAGACTTAACACCGTACTTGAGCAAGATCTCAGCTTCAGGGCTAGAACTGCGCTGAAGCCTCATCACAAGAGGTACCCTGGTGCATATTCCTACATCACGAGGCAAACTGATTCCTGCCAGGGACTCGAGAACACTGGACTTTCCAGAGGATTGGTCTCCAACCACAACAATAGTGGGAAGCTGGATCCCTTCTTTCATCACGTTCAGGTTCCTCAGCCTGTCGATAGTGTCGAGCAACGGCCTGATTTGGTCATTGTAGGAAGATATAATCGGCGCTTGAACCGGAACATTGTGGCAGGGACTAGTGTTGGTGATTGCAAGAGAAGATAACCCGGCATCGATATTGTTTTCATACGCTTCGGGCATCATACTGCCTCCCATTTCGCTTTAGTTATGAGAGATGCAGAGAAGGTAAGAAATAGAATGAGACAGAGAAAACAACTTTTTTTGGCTGGTGAGATCTTGTTTGGTGATAGACACATATATATATATTGAGGCTTACGGTGACGTTTGGTGTTTCAAGAAGTAGAAGTCTGAAAGTTATGTCCATGGGTTTTAGTGCAAGAGATAAATGTAAATCGATCTTTACAACTTCTTCCATGTAAGTTGATCCTAAATTGAATATCAAAAGTCACCATATTCTTCCATTCATTACTTTGAACTCCTTGGAAAAGGTGAAAGAGAGTAGTAACACATAAATGACCCATTTTTAACGTATGCATTGTGTATATAATTGTGGAAGAACAAGAAGAAAGTAAAATTTACAACGTAAGTCACAATTCTTTTTCTTCCTCTGGTGGGAATAATAACACAGGAGACAATGTCCAAACATAAACAAAAAGGATCAATCAACTATAAATCAAGGCTTACAATGCAAGTCACAATTCACAATACCGGCCGTTTCATGAATCCCTAGACATAGCGATAAGCATAGTAGCTAGGTTACTGTTACCAAATGATATTTTGAAAAGAAAAAAACATATTATTAGGTAATTTGAAGGAGAAGGAGATGGCTGAATTGGAAGTGTTTTCTGCACTCCAGAATGATTTCGGTAGGAAGTATTAAATCGGTCCAATCCAATCCTTTAAACACGGTTTGAGTAATGGCATTAAAAAAAACATAATTCTCATATTCAAATTTTAAGTAAATGTGACATAGCTATATGGGAATTATTACATAGCTTAAAGCAAAATACATACAACGAACTGGATACAAACATGTTACAACAAGACTCATTTCTTCGAAACAATCTTAGTTAGAGTCAGTGAGATAAATAAAGGAAAAACTTGTGTGGAGCTTCTCTGTAAAGACATTGCAGAATGATCTTTAATGTGGAAAGGTGTTCACAGCCTTCTTTGGTTGTTTTAATGACTAATGTTCAGTCTGCTATACAAAAAAAATAGAAGAAAATGGACAAGTGAACTACTGTGTGCAGTGGTTTCAGTGTGATACAAGATCTATAAGAGTGAAGGAAACATCAAATGTTACCCATTCCGAGTGGTCCCAAATCTTTTAAGAGACGAAGTTGGTGCTTTTGAAGATATGCTCTTGATCTTATATCTGCCTACAAATAGTAAATGGTATACTTTTCACTTTCCACAATAATCCGAAGAACAACTATTTCGCTTTTGGCACAGCAATGTACCTGTCTAATAGGTTCAGGCACGCGGTACTTGCAGGTCATCTTGACAGCCTCAACCGCAGAGTCAAGTGATATGCGATGGCCAACTGAAACGTATATGGGCTTCAGAGAACTCAGAGTTGGCCTAAATCCCTGTTGAAAACAATTTGTGATTACCAAAGAGACAATGCAGCTTATTGACAAAACAGTTCAAAGCAAAGTCACTTACTACTCCCCACGTAAAACCAGAGTACCCTACCAACTTGAAAACCCGCTCATCCTCATTTTCTTTGAGCTGAAACAACCGTCTAACCTCAGAATGATCCAGACCATCCACATGATGCAGCTGACATTGACATACCATACAACCCCAGATTAACTACCAAATCCAAATGTAGGCAAAAAAAGAGAGATTCTGAGAAGATTGGTACGTTTTTTCCGACCCCAATGGTAGGAATGTGAGCAAGAACACCTAAATGACACGCCAAGCCAAATCCTAACAACACAAATTTACATCACACACCACGAATTACAGAGATTGAGATGTGCATCATAAACAAAGAAAGTTTGTGTTGTTACTTATATATACCTCGTGGATGAAGTATCCCATTCCCATCCACCATCAGTACCTTTACAAAGAGCAAAGAGAGAGAGACTTTTAGAATCAAAGCAAACACTAAAACAACGCAAAACCATACAACAACAAAACCTGAGGAAAGAAAGGATGCTGATCATCCCTCATCTTCTCAAGAATCTTCAACAGAACCGGAGCCTGTAACACGATAAAAACCCAATCTTTCAATCTAAGACACTTAACAAAGCAAACGAAAACAGAGCATAACCTCACGAAAGGCGAGAAACCCAGGAACGTAAGGAACATTGAGGCGGAGGAGAGAGAGATCATTGTGAACCACACGGAGAGAAGGTATCTCGAGAACGACGAGACAAGCGCACGCCACGGAGGAATCGTCTTTGGAGAAGCTTATGTCCACACCTCCAACGTACTTAAGGGTCTCCGCCGGTCCCTGAGGGAGTGCCGTTGATGAAGGTAGCTTCCAGGGGAAGTCATCGTGCGTGATCAGTTTCTTCTTCAGCTGATCCTGTTCTCTGGAAAAAGAAAGTCAAACACAAAATCTCTGAACTGTTTTGATTGCATTTGAATTTGAAGTTTAAAGTCTAATGGGGACACCTACTCTGTCCAACTCTCTAGCTGATTTGAAGACGAAGTCGAAGACTCGTCTGAAGCTTCTTCTCTGTCCATCTCCGGGTGATGTTCAGTCGCCGGAGACGGAAGACCCACGCTCACGGACATATTACTTGTCAAGTCTGTGGGTGGGAGCCCCAAACCAAAGAACCTAATCGAACCAAACCGATAAATCAATTAAAACCGAACCGATTGTTACAAATATCTGACCGGTTCATGTTTCTATGTACCGGAAAAAACTAAAACGGAACCGAAACCAAACATAGATAAAAATGGTAACTAAATTGTTTAATTCGTAGTCAAAATATTTGAAGTGATTTAATTACCTAATTTTGTATCCGAAGAATTTAAATATTATATTTTATCTGAATCATAAAAAATCTAAAATGAATTGTATCCAATTTTTTTGGATATTAATCAATTACAAATCTTATTATTCAAATCGAACCAACAAGCCGAAAGAACCCCTTCTAATTTAGCCCAAATTGAACAACAACAAACCAAACCGAACATACAACTGCTCAAGCTAATAACATGGGCCTTATATAGGCCCATTTAGTGAAATATGGGCTAGGGTTTATCTCATGAGAAACCGGGTCGGGTTATATTTTAGTATCACAGTCGGTTCACCTTTGTCGTCTCCGCTGCGTTCCTCCCTTCTTATTATTCCACAACCAAAGTGTGCTCTTTTCCCCCATATTCCTACGTCTGAATTGATCGCCGCTTCTGTCTGTTTCTCCCTTGTAAAGACAGGTTAAACATGGACGGGCAAGGTAACGAACCCGAGGTCCCTTATCCCACGGCTGAGAACGAACAATTAGCTGTCGCGGCGGAGACGGCGACGGAGACAGAGACGGAGAATTCAACCGGTGGAGGAGATAACCCTAAAGAAGACGGGCTTATAGAGAAGGCGCAGAAGCTCATGGAACATATCACCTCCGGTGCTAATAACCCGAACACTACTGTCCTCCACGCTCTTAGCCACCTCCTCGAATCTCAGGAGTCTCTGTATGTCTCTTCTTAATTTTGTTCTCTCTTATTTGTTTTTTGTTTTTTAATTAAAGCTTGACGCTTTACTTGTTTCCGCAGGTTCATAAAGGAGAATGGGTTCTACTCTAATGGTCGTGGTAGTCATATAAGTGGCAAGTTATGTAAACTCATCAAAGTAAGTCTTTTTTTTCTTACAGAATGGTGGAAGGAACTATTAGTGTGTTCTGTCTTCTTATTTGGTTACTTATGGTTGATCAACAAAAAAAAAATTGGTTACTTATGTTTTTTTTGTTTACAGGAGAATGATGAGTTCTTTGAGTTGATTTCGTCAACTTTTCTATCTGAGAATACTTACTCAACATCCGTAAAGGCAGCCTCCGCAAGGTTGCTAATGAATTGGTTGCTTACTTGGACGGTAAGACTCTACGAGCTTCTTTTTCCCTTACGCTTTTAGCTTGTTGGTTGGTTGGTTGGTTCATGACGCAGCTCCTTTTTTATTTGTTTATTTGGGTTCAGCATCCTTATGTTTTCGATGATGCTGTTACGGAGAACTTTAAAAATTGGGTCTTGGAAGAGGCAGTTAAGTTTCCTGGTGAACACTCTGGTAACAGTGAAGCCTCAGATTCCGAGATGTTAAAGACTTATTCTACTGGACTTCTCGCTCACTCTCTTATGAGGTATGGATATAACATTCTTAATTTGTTGTTTCTCTTTTCGATTTTTTGGGTGCCCACATCTGAAACTTTTTTTTGTATCTGACTCAAGTCGTGGTCAATTAGTTGAAGACGTCTTGACATCAGGACTATCTGCCAAGCTTATGCATTATCTCCGAGTGCGTGTTATTGGAGAGGCAAGCACAAGCCGTAGAGATGCCCTTCATACGACTGAGGCTAAGCATGTTTCTTTAAAAACAAAAGAAGATGGTCGAAGTAGGGTGAGGAGAGTTGTGGAGACAGTTGAAGGTGACCATGTTCCTGAGGCAGACTCTGCTAGGGAGATGGGACAATCTGATGTGCTGTCTGAAGGGGAATCTGAAATCGATGGCAGAGAAAGATGTAATGTTGCACCTGTTGGTGACAGTAAATTGAAGCCTGGAGATGACAATACCGGGAGAGATGACCCTTCGAGAAATAGAGTGAACCGATCAAAATCAAGGGTGAGGGGAAAGGTCAATGAAGGTGCTACTGATGCAGACGCTCTCTTGGCATCTCCTACATCAGGTCGTCTTGGTGTCAGAGATAGGGATCAATCAAAAAAGTTAGATGTCAGAAATGCTGGGAAAATGAAGTCTAGTATAATGGAGATTGAAAGAGAGAAGAATGATGAGTGCTTTCAAGACTGCGTGATAGGAACCAAAAACATAACTGATCTAGTAAAGAGTGCTGTTGGAGCTGCTGAAACTGAAGCTAGAGCTGCCAATGCTCCTGATGAAGCAGTTAAAGCAGCCGGCGATGCAGCAGCAGAGCTTGTTAAAACTGCTGCGTTGGAGGCATGTTATTTATTTCGATTTCTTTGATGAACCTCTGGTACAGGTGTCCTGATATTTATATTGATCGTCTTTCTTTTCAAATTTTCCAGGAATTTAAGTCCTCTGGCAGTGAAGAAGCTGCCGTGGCTGCTGCTCATCGAGCAGCTACTACAGTCATAGACGCCGCTGCGGTTTCAAGGTCAGTCATGCTATGCTGTTGTGGATTATGTCATTAACTCTGCTGAGGTTTATCAATTATGGTAGCTTCTAGTTATCTCTAGATGATCTAATGTCCTTAAACTCTACTATTTGGTTGGTTACAGAAATCCCACCTGTGCTACATCTGATCAAACTACGGATATGAGTACCGTGGAAACAGACGCAATTGTGGATGTTGGAGAAGTTTCGGTTCCAGATATTGAATCGTTGGCTCAGTTACAAGAAAAATATTGTATACAGTGCCTTGAGATACTGGGAGAATATGTGGAGGTTCTCGGGCCTGTCCTCCATGAAAAAGGTGTTGATGTATGCATTACGCTACTGGAACGTACGTCCCAACTTGGTGATAGCTTCACACTGTCTCCTTTGTTACCTGATGTAATGAAGTTAATCTGCGCTTTGGCTGCACACCGGAAGTTTGCTGCAATGTTTGTTGACCGTGGTGGCTTGCAGAAGTTACTTGCTGTTCCAAGGGTTACTGAGACCTTTTATGGTCTCTCATCTTGCTTATACACCATAGGCTCTCTTCAGGTAATACTGATGGCAAAGTTGTACATTGCAATTTTTGCTTAGAACTATTGTTGAATTAGTACGAATCCGGCTTCTTCTTACCTTCATTTGTTTCGCAGGGTATAATGGAGCGTGTATGTGCACTTCCATCGGATCTCATACATCAAGTGGTTAAATTAGCTATCGAACTTCTAGACTGTTCCCAGGATCAAGCCAGAAAAAATTCAGCCTTGTTCTTTGCTGCTGCTTTTGTCTTTAGAGCCATTTTAGATGCATTTGATGCTCATAATAGTTTGCAGAAACTCCTTGCAATTCTGAAAGATGCAGCCTCAGTTAGAACTGGTGCTAATTCTGACCGATCAGCCCCTGAAGTCATGACGTCCTCAGAGAAACAGATGGCTTTTCACACTTGTTTTGCTTTGCGCCAATATTTTAGAGCTCATCTACTTTTACTTGTGGAATCCATTCGTCCAAGCAGAAGTGGCCGAGGTGGCGTGCCAAGAGTTCCTAATATAAGGGCAGCCCATAAGCCCCTTGACATTAGCAATGAAGCTGTGGATGCCGTTTTCCTTCAGTTACAGAAGGATAGGAAGTTGGGTCCGACCTTTGTGAGAACTCAGTGGCCTGCTGTCAATAACTTTCTGGCCTCCTCTGGTCATGTTACCATGTTGGAACTATGTCAGGTAATGTAGCATTTTACTCTCCACATATACTTTATTTTGTCTACCGTGTACTTACATTTTGGTCGCATGTGCAGACTCCACCAGTGGACCGTTATCTCCATGATCTACTTCAGTATGCTTTTGGTGTTCTTCACATAGTTACTTCAATACCTGATGGCCGCAAAGCAATTGTGAGTGCCACACTAAGCAACAACCGTGCTGGCATTGCTGTTATTCTGGATGCAACAAATATTTCCAACAGCATAGTGGACCCTGAGGTCAGCAGTTCTATTCCATTCACATGGGTGTAGTCTTTCTTCTTCTGCGTCTCATTTAGTTTGCCCTGATGTTTTCTTTGTTATTGCAGATTATACAGCCTGCACTAAATGTTCTAATCAATCTGGTGTGCCCACCACCATCATTAAGCAATAAGCCGCTTCTTACCCAGCAACCTGTTCCCGACCAAGCCACTGCCCGTCCTTCAACCGATGTTCCTGCAGATGCTCCGCCAACTCCTGTTGCACCAGCGTCTTCAGGTTTGGTCGGGGATCGAAGAATTTTCTTAGGAGCAGGAACCGGTTCTGCTGGCCTTGCCGCTAAGTTAGAGCAGGTTTATCGTCAAGCACGTGAGGCTGTTCGTGGGAATGATGGTATAAAAATTCTCTTGAAACTTCTTCAGCCCAGAATCTATGTGAATCCCCCTGCTACCCCAGATTGTCTACGAGCGTTGTCCTGCAGGGTTCTTCTTGGTCTGGCTAGAGATGATACAATTGCACAAATACTGACTAAACTTGAGGTAGAATTGCAAATTTCCTTCGTTTTCTTTTTCTGAAATACATCTGATTGAAACTGACTTTCCAAGGACGGTTTTAAGGTTGGCAAGAGTTTATCAGAATTAATTCGGGATTCAGGTGGGCCGTCAAGTGGAACAGATCAGGTCAGATGGCAGGCTGAACTTACGCAGGTGGCCCTTGAGCTGATAGGGGTAACCATCTGAACCGATCTATTCCTTTGTTTCTCTGTTGAAGTTTTGCAGACATTTTCAGTTGTGGTTTATATGTGTTTGCTTGCAGATAGTGACAAATTCAGGGCATGCGAATACACTAACAGCCAGTGATGCTGCTACTCCAACACTGAGGCGCATTGAAAGAGCTGCCATTGCAGCAGCAACACCTATAACATATGATTCTAAGGAGCTTTTGCTACTTATCCATGAGCACCTCCAGGCATCAGGTCTTGGTGAAACTGCTTCAGCACTGTTGAAAGAGGCTCAGTTGAGTCCTCTATCTTCGTTGGCTCCCCCTTCTTCTATTGCATATTCCGCTACACCGGAGATGTCTGCACCGGTAGCTCAGGAACAATGGCCCTCTGGCCGTGCTAACTGTGGATTTTTCACCGGCAAACCCAAAGTCTGTGCACATGACGAAGATCCTAACTCTATATCTAATGCGGCTCTATCTGCCAAGAAAAAACATCTGGCTTCCTCCACACTGGAGACGTCCACGCCAGTAGCACAGCAACAATGGCCCTCTGGTCGTGCTAACAGTGGCTTTTTCCCTAGCAAACCCAAAGTCAATGCTCATGAAGAAGATCCTAGTTCGAGAGGTAATGGAGCTCCATCCGCAAAGAAGAAACAGTTGACTTTCTCACCCAGCTTCAGTTCGCAGTCACGAAAGCAGTCTTTGTCCCAGGACACTCAAGCTCAGTCTACGCAGAGAGTAAACAGTAGTTCAAATCCAGATTCTGCTTGTGCAGATGCATCAGAAGCTGCTGCAGGAATAGTTTTGAAGAGCGACCTTGATGCTGATGCTCAATTCAAGACACCAGTTTTTCCGAGAAAACGGAAATTGTCTGAGCTAAGAGAAACAGAGTCGTCAGTTTCAGGTAAAAGAATCAATTTGGGCGAGCATGGACCTCGAACTCCAGCTTGTCCAACCTTACCTAGGAACTCAACCTTTGCGGATGCTTCAGGTTTCCAAACACCATCTTCAGCTTTGGATGTCAACCAATCTGGGAACTCAAGACTAGGCCAGATGACACCTGCTTCTCAGCTAAGGCTTCCAAGCGATCCCCAGCCTTCAAATCCGGAACGGTTATCACTAGACTCCCTTGTTGTTCAGTATTTGAAACACCAACACAGGCAGTGCCGAGCTCCAATCACAACTCTCCCTCCTGTGTCTCTCCTACATCCGCACGTCTGTCCTGAACCTAAACGGTTACTTGAAGCTCCACTAAACATCACTGGCCGTCTTGGCACCCGTGAGCTTCAGAGTTATTACAGTGGGGTCCATGGGAATCGCAGGGACCGTCAATTCGTTTTCAGCAGATTCAAATCTTGGAGATCTTACCGGGACGAGACTGCTCTCTTTACAAGCATTTCACTCCTTGGAGGTACTAACCACTTAGCAGTCGGTAGCCATGCTGGAGAAATCAAGATATTTGACGCTGGCAGCTGTAACATGCTTGAGAGTGTCTCAGGCCACCAGGCTCCGGTCACACTTGTTCAGTCATACGTCTCTGGTGATACTCAGCTGTTGCTTTCGTCGAGCTACAGCGACGTGCAGTTGTGGGACGCGTCTTATATAACTGGTGGGTGTAAACACTCCTTTGATGGATGCAGGGCTGGAAAGTTCAGCAACTCCGGGTTGCTTATTGCAGCGCTCTCTAGTGAAGGATCAACAAAAGATGTTCTTCTGTACGACGTAGAGACGGGAAGCCTTTCCGATAAATTCACTGACCCGGACACTTCTTCCCGGAGTAGTCCCTATTCTCTTGTACACTTCAACCCTTGCGATTCACTAATAATGTGGAATGGTCATCTCTGGGATCGCCGTATCCCAAATAGTTGCAAACGGTTTGATCAGTTTACTGATTATGGCGGCGGTGGTTTTCATCCTTCTCGAAACGAGGTAATGAATAAAAATCATATATATATTATCTGGTTAATGTTTGAGCAGCTCACTGTGTCTTTGGCTTATCTAAATGTTTATAACAACAACAGGTGATCATAAACTCGGAGGTCTGGGACTTGAGGAATATGAACACGAGGCTTATTCGGAGTGTACCATCACTGGACCAGACAGCTATTACGTTCAACTCCAGGGGAGACGTTATATACGCAATGCTGAGGAGAAATATTGAGGACGTGATGTCTGCTGTTAACACACGTCGTACGAAACATCCGTTGTTTGCTGCTTTCCGCACTCTCGATGCGGTAAACTATTCAGACATTGCCACTATACCGGTGGACCGTTGTCTTCTAGACTTCGCCACGGAACCAACAGATTCCTTCCTCGGCCTGATCACAATGGAAGATCAAGATGATATGTTTGCCTCAGCCAGGATGTATGAGATTGGCAGACGGAGACCGACAGATGATGACTCGGATCCCGATGATGATGGTGAGACAGAGGATGAAGATGAAGATGATGAAGACGACGAAGATGACCTGGACCGGATTCTTGGACTAGCTGGAGGCGATAGCGACAGTGGAGATGATGACATGAGCAGCGATGACAATGAAGATAACAGTGCGAGTGATTTTGATGATGATGATGGAGGTATGTTCTTTGATGGTGGGATTATGGAGATTGTAAGTGACGTCGGTGATGATGAAGAAGGTAATGGTGATGATGAAGACAGTGATGATGACGGTGATTCCATGAGCAGTGGCGAAGAGGAGTTTATGGACAGCATTATTTAAAATGTTTTTTTTATCTTGTGTTCTTTTGAGCTCTACAGATTGTACAAGACGGATTCACTATCCCAAGTTTTGATAAGTAACGTTTACATCATAGATTATTAATACGCGAATTTAGAAAAGAAAGAAAAGGAATGCATTGTGAAAAAAAAAAAAAAAGAAAAGGAATGCATTATCATCGGATTCATTACACATCAAGTGCTCCTCTGTCACAGTAAAGGACCATGAATCCAAGGAAAACTAAACCAAACACTTCAGACAGTCGCAGTACATAAAATCTTAGAACATTCAGTGGTCTAAAATGGTTGGGTTACTTCTCCTATCATGGGAAAAGAGATACAAATAGGATATTACATATTGGTACACACACACACAAACTTACATTATATCTAAAGCTCTTTTTGCTTCCTCTCTGTTTTCTTCTTTTTATGTTATCTTTTTTATTATTTCCCTTCTTCTTCTTCAGACAACAGATTAGTCGATCGTCATTGGCTGCGTCATGCAACATCTGAAACGGGCTTTTCTCACTGTCGTCATTACCTCGGTTTCAGCAGCCTCAAGCAGATTGACAATCTCTGCAAAACAAGGACGGACTTCAGGGTTCGCATCCCAGCAACGTGTCATGATCTCCCCAAGCACAGGGAGGCAATCAGCTGGGACTGTTGGACGTACTCCTCGGTTCACCACAGCAAACGCAGCTTGAACCGCAGTCATGTTCTGGAACGGTAACAGACCCGTTATCAGCTCCCACAGCACGATTCCAAAACTATAGACGTCAACTTTTTGAGTGTAGGGTCTATGCTGGATCATCTCTCTGCATCAATCCACAGACAATGACTTAAGTCTATATATGGACAAGACAAGAAAGGAAAATGAAGAAACTATTCAAACTTACGGAGCCATCCATCTGTAAGTCCCGGTCTCTGGTGTCATCCCTTCAGTCTGAACTTCAATTCTCGCAACGCCAAAATCAGCAATCTTGATGGACCGGTCAGCCGATATGAGGAGGTTATCCGACTTCAAATCCCGGTGTATAAAGTTGCGCTCATGGACGTAAGCCATACCTCTAGCAACATCCAACGCCTGCTTAACAGCTAGCTTCAAAGGCACAGCCCTGTTCTGTCTCTTCGTCAGAAACTGTCTGACAGAGCCTCCTTTCGCATACTCAGTCACGATGCACCACACCATCGGTTTAATACACGCGCCAATGAACCTAACGATGTTGGGGTGCTTCAAAAACGCAAGCATAGAAACCTCCTGCTGAAACTGCTGTTCCAGGGCTTGCGCCTTCTCAGGGCTGTTCTCCGGCCTCTCCAGCAGCTTAATCGCCACATCCTCTCCGTTGTAAGTCCCTCTGTATAACTTACCAAACGCCCCTTGCGCAAAGGCAGGACCCATGTGAAGTTTCCTCAGATCAATCGTCCACTCTTCGTAGTTAGCCAGTCCCTGACTCGGATACCTACTATCCATCAACCCTTGTGCCAAGGCATCATCGTTAAGCGCATGCGTGACTCTCCCTGGGCGAAACACGCTTTGTCCAACGGAGAGAGAGTAAGGATGACGCATTGGCCTCAAACCGGGATGGCCAATGAGAGCATCGCTAGAACCAACGCTGCTGTTGTCCACAGACATTGACACAGACCCTCCAGCGTTACTCGTCTGCATACTGTCCGTGGACATGTTTGTACCTTCTTCACCTAGCTTTTGATAAAAGTCTTGTGTAAAGGCATCGTAGTTGTTGTTGTGGTGGTTGCCAAGAGCGTGCATATCGAACTTAGGTCCCTCAAGCATCCTTTCCCTAATCTAGTCTTATGTCTGACCGAGTCCTTTCAATTACTCCAACATGCACCTAAAGCAAAAATATATGAGAACACACAATTTTTTTAGAGTTATGTCTCGATAACAAACAAGTAAATGGTTAATCAGTATCATCAAAAAGGTATTTTAAATAGAAATGTTGCCTCTAAGAAGCTAAAGTTAATGTTTTTGCACAAAATATGTATATAAGTTAAAGGATCCTCTAGATCATCTACATACTTACTAAAAGAATGAAACTTTTTTGTGAATTAAGCTGAACCCAGATCCTTGACTCTCAGCTTCGCAGTTCTAAAGGAGAGAAAGTACTCAAAGTCTGTATCTTTACAGTTGAACAAACTAGACACAGATCCGATGAATAAGCTAGAAAAAGAGAAACATGGTTTTACCTTAGAGCTTCATACGCCCAGAAACTAGTGGATTTGAGCTGGAAGACATCATGAAAGAAACACACGGAATCTCTTGGATTAAGTAGAAAGATCAACAGAGATAAGAGGGTGATCGATAACCTCCCCAAAAGTAATCAAATTGCAATTAGTATCCGATGGGGGTTTCAGAGCTGAGAAACCTAAAGAAGAAGCGGTGGTGGAGGAGGAGATGAGTCTCTCAGTAGTCGTCGCTTCCCATTTACTCCGTTTTTTTCCTTTTTATTTATTTGATGTTTTGGGTCCGTCTTTTGCTGGCAAATTCGTTTCTTTATTTATTAGGACAGCTCTCTTCAACCCACTCTCTCTCCTAGTGTAAACCGTTTCACACGCGCTTACAAGTCTTTTTCTTTGTCACATCTGTCTTCTGTAAACGTTACTTACTTTATTCACTCTCTTTGTCACATCTGTCTTCTGTAACGTTACTTGGTTTGTTACATTTCAAATGTTTTAAGGATTGTAGTTTTCATTGTGTATAAACTTTGTACTTGGCAGAAACATTAAATCAGGTGAGGTTACTTTAGACAAATCAATGAAATTAAACTCTTGTCTGGTTCAGAAGAAAAGAAAAAGAAGTGTGACTGTGTGGAGTATCGAGACAACAGTAGATGAGGAAGAGGGAGGAGATGAAGAAGTTGTGGAGGCCATGTAATCTCTAATCCACAACGTATATAACATCCATTGACTTTGAGTCTTAATTTCAGAACATCAACAGATCTTGATGTTTACTACACTTGCAAAATATTTATGACGAATCCACTATGAATTTCTATTTTGTTAAACCAACCTATGCTTCTTATTCTTCCACACATGTAGGATGATCATAACTACAAGCAGAAAATTCATTAGAATAATATTACTCTTCACATTTAAAACAAAATGACTTCATGGCCCAATGGATAAGGCGCTGGTCTACGAAACCAGAGATTCTGGGTTCGATCCCCAGTGAAGTCGGATTGCTCTTAATTTTTTAATTTAAAAATCTACATCTTGACAGTGTGACACACATACAGCTAGTCTTTTGAAACATGATAAAACTAGATAAGTCCAAACGAGCAAAGGCCTTAGCATAATAACATTTACATCTGAAAGTTAATCAGCTTGGAAAATCATCTATCACTCAGCTTACTTGTGGGAACTTCACGGTACCTATCAAGTGTATTAGCAATCTCACTCAGACAAGCGATGAGCTCGTCTCCTTGCTGTCTCACAAACTTTAGCTTGTCCTCAATGCCAACATCATCATCCCCTGTTTCACTTCCCTTTGCTATATTTCTCCCGACTATTGCATGTATCAAGTCAGCTTTCTCACCTAGCTTCGCTTCCAACGCTTTGACCTCTTCTTCTATGCTCATTGTGTTTTCTTCCTCCTCTTCTTCATCAGTGGAGATTTCCACCACCGGCTTCTTCTTCTTCTTCTTCTCTTCCAAGGCTTTCTTCTGATGGGTTGCTTTTGCACTTTGCTCTTGATTGTTTTTCCTCTGTGTCTCCTCTTCTGTCTTTCTCTTCTGTGGTGGATTCTCCTTCTTCATGACGACCATTGTTCTCTGTCTTGACCTTTTTGATCCTGCAAAAAGCTCATTTTCACAACCAAATGATTCAAGTTCACTAGCCCGGGCTACTCCAAATGCAGGAGTTAACAATATTCATCATTATCTGTATCTCAAAGTAGTGGTAAAGTCTTTGTCTATGCTCTAAATGATTCCTAAGAACGACAAAAGTTTGGTTAAAAATGAGCAAAGAAGAGAATGTACCTAACTCAGGAGTGACATCAACAACGTCAAAGTCTTCTAGAGCATCCGGGTCACTATCACTATCAGGTTCACTCCCATCTCTGTTCTCTTGGATCATCACAACCGCATCAATGGCTTGGAAAAGCTCGTTATCTACATCCCCAGGGAGATTCAGTTTCCTCCTCTTCTCAACACTAAGCGACCAATACGAATTGCTACTGCCTCGTTCCTCCCACTTATTGATCTGGCTGTAATCAGAGACCAGTGAATCCCATTTCCTCCTGCACTGGTTAAACGTTCTGTGTACATCCAAAGCGTTGCAGTTGTCTGAGATCATTGTCCATTTCTGGAAGCTGGATAAAGCGTTGGAGCAGTCTGATTCGATAGCAGCGATCTCGTTGACGAGGATCAGACAGTCTTCGAGTGTCCAGTCAGGAGCAACTTGGGACCGTGTTCGTCGTGAGCCAGAAGAAGAAGTGCCTTCCTCCATCATAGGTAAGTCACTGCATTTTTTTGCAGGAATTTCAAAATTCAAATGGTAACGATATTTAGATCCTCTGAAAAGAAATGAAATTATCAAGAATTGAATAGAATAGAGAAGAGCATTACCAAAGATCTTTTTGACGGAAACTGCTTCTGGGGGACGACACGTCCAAAGCTAAGAGCAAGTCACTGTGATCCGAGAGTCGAGACGACGAGACAGGGAGTAGTAATAGTCATAGATCGTTGAAGTGAAGCCCAACACTAAGCCCATATAAACTGTTTCTGTCTACAGGCCTAAACGTTTGTTTTACTTTATTTGTTGACGGCCCAAGCTATTTTATGTACTGGATTTAAATTGAAAATTAGTTTAAAAGGCAGGTTTTTTTATCGAAAATTATATAGTTCCTTTTTTTATTCCTGAAAATTTGATAGTTCCTTCTATTATTGCCTTTTTAGTAGTTTATATTACTAATTTGAGTGCTAGATAATTGAAGGAAAAAAGATTATACGTGTCTGTTACTATCAGTGACATTATACGTGTCTGTTACTATCAATGACGTTGGTAGAAGAACTTGTAATGGGAAAATTTAATTAAGTTATCATAAGTCAAGACCCATGAATAATATTGTTTTGTGTTACTATCAGTGACGCTTGGTAATGTATGTACCTGCATTTGGTTAATAAATACATTCTGACTCTTGTGTTTTGTGTTGTTGATTGCGTCTTTGTTTGCCTCCAAGATCAAGTGTCTTATAAAAGTTAAAAAAAAAAGTAAAAAAAAAGTCTTATAACTATTTAAAACCTAGTTTACAAAAAATATATATATATATATATATATATATATATTAAAGCTGAAACAAATACCATTTCTATTTAGAATGTGACAATATGTAATTTCGCTGAAAATTTGACATTCTGTAAAAAAAACTAAAATAACATCTATATAAAGCAATTGTTAATTAGGTTAACATTTGCTTTATGGGTTTTGGAACTAATTTAAATTAACTCTATAGATTCCTTTTGTCTAGAGAACAAAGATATTTCTGAAAAGGGCCAGAAACAAGCGTCATAATCGGCCCGTCACGTGACGAATGGACTGCAGAAGAGACAAATAAAATCAAATGAACTTTTAGGACACAACATGCGTGGCATGAACTTGCGGTTCTATAAATGCTCTTCTTCATCCGCATCGCCTCCTCCTCCTCTAAACCAGAGAGAGAGAGAGAAAGAGAGATTCAGATAAACGAGCGTGAAAGGGGCCGAGTGTTTTTAAAGAACTAAAACGCTGTCGTTCCCTTCACCATCCTCTTCATTCTCTCTCTCCCACGAGTTTCTCGGCTTTTCTCGCGTTGTAACGAGCTTGAGATCTTGTCCCACGGAGTGATTGAGTTTTTCTCTTCACGAAGATCGTGTTCCACGGTAAAGTTTTAAGCTTTTCTCATCCCGCATTTCGGTCTAGGTACCTTCTATTGCATTGCATCTTCTCACCGTTTATTTTCTATCTTTGTAATCTGAGGAAATTAGTTTTTACTGTTTGATTATTATCATTGCACCTAAATAAAAGAAAAAGTTAACCCCTTTTTTCTAGAATAAAAAAGTTTGGTGATTCATGTCCTTTTACCTGCATCTCTGCCATGGAAGTTCCACGATGGAACTTATAAGCTACCTAGAAAGATTTGTGGTGGGTGTTAACCTTGTTTGAGCTGTCCTGAAAAGATCCCTAAAGTTGACATTTAATGCTGAAAGTAACACAATTGGAACCCTGGGTCCACTCTGATTTGTTTTGATTGTATACTGCACATGTGTTCTTTTGGCTCTTTCCTCATCTTTACATGTTGGCACCTTTCTTCTGTTCTGCATTTACCTTCCACAAAACCATGGCTTGTCTCTTAAATCTTAAGACTTTTTGTTCTACAGCATTTTAACTGCAGCAGACGATGGTGATGTGGGTCTTTGGCTATGGCTCTCTTGTGTGGAACCCAGGGTTTCACTACGATGAGAAAGTGTTGGGTTTCATCAAGGGTTATAAACGTGTCTTTGATCTTGGTAAGGCATTGTTCCTTTTGCTTATTTTTGATGGAATTTATATCATCTTCCCAACTAGTGATGATTGATTGATTCTTTTGTGTGTTGATGTGATTGGCTAGCTTGCATTGATCACAGAGGTACACCAGAGCACCCTGCAAGGACTTGCACACTCGAGAAAGATGAAGAAGCTATATGCGTAAGTAGAAAATTCTAAAATGTGTTATATGATTCAAGGATCTTAGAGTCTGTTCTGCTTAGTTTACTCACGCATTCCTCTTTTCTTACTAACAATCCATTACTTTCTTGACAGTGGGGTACTGCATTCTGTGTCCGTGGAGGACCAGAAGAAGAACGTTTGGCTATGGAGGTATGTCTCTGCATTATCTCAAAACTAGATTTGATGTATCATGTTCATCCTTTGTGTTTGATCATTCTATTTATGCACAGTACTTGGAACGTAGAGAGTGTGAATATGATCTAAAGACATCTGTAGACTTTTACAAGGTGAGTCACAGTATGCCCAATTATATTGTATAAACATCTTTTCTCTTTTACACCTGTAAGGCTGTAACTGACCTCAAAAAGTTTATCTTCTTAAATTACACAGGAAGATGATCCCCTGAATCCAGCTGTAACCGGAGTGATGGTGTAAGTTGTTTTCTGTTTTGTTTTCTATGTGTTGTGAATTGTCATTGATGTATTTTTTTTTTACCATCTTCAGATTCACTTCTACTCCAGACAAGGTCTCCAACAAGTATTACCTTGGACCTGCGCCATTAGAAGACATGGCAAGGTAGCACACTTAGCCTCTCCATACCAACTTCTTATGTTCCTTCAGTTTTTACATGCCAGATTCTTGTCCTCACACTTGCTTGTTTTTTCTTTTTAATGAAAAGACAAATTGCGACAGCCAATGGACCATGTGGTAACAACAGAGATTATCTCTTCCTGCTAGAGAAGGCAATGCACGACATCGGTTAGTCCAAAGATCCACAACATGATGAATCATAGACCATTGATAACCACTCATCAAAAACCAATAGAGACATTGTTGTTGATGTCCTGAGTTGTTTACATGCAGGGCATGAGGAGGAGTATGTTATAGAGCTGGCGAATGAAGTGAGGAAAGTTCTCGCGGAGAAGGTAACACCGGTGAAGGAATCAAGAGCGAGCCCTGTGGCTAAGAAGTCCAAGAGCAATGTCCCCACGGCTCATCAGATTCTTCCTCACCAACCTGAAGCTGTTTCCACTACTATATGAATCTTGTGGTTTGTCTTTTAATTGTCTTTAGAGACGAGTGATTTGTTAAACCAGATCGTTTTGCTTCTTTTTGTATAACATACTCAGTCGAGTAGAGAAGTTTAATATTTATGCGTTCGGAACTCTGTTTCGCTTAGCAATGTCAATTGGGCGGGCCGGGCGGGTTTGGGCATGTCCGAATGGGCTTCATTTTTTTGCTGGACAAATTTGGTCGAAGCCTAAATGAGACCATAACCAAATGAGACCATAACCAAATAAGACCATGATTTACTAGATTTGTTGGGCTGTCCAAATAAGCCCAAATGGAACTCAAAAGCGGAGAAGAATCGATGAAGGAAAAGGAGAGTCGATGAGGGAGGAGGAGAACCGAAGATGGCGAAGAAGGATCGACGAAATCGCAGAAGATCCGACGAAATCGCAGAAGAATCGCACGAAATCGACGAAAACGGTGGAGAAAGAAATGATTTGCGTTTTTTCCAATTTTAGAAAACCCTAGATATTTAGGTTTATTGGGCGGCCCATGTCCAAATGATTAAGCCCAGTGTAGCCCACGGACGTAATTGGGTTTGTCCATTTGGACAAAAATTAATTATGGTCCAATATGGTTTTGTCCATTTCTGTCCATATCTATTTGGACATGGGCCGCCCATTAATAGCTTGTCCAATTGACATCTCTAGTTTCGCTTCTGTGCTATCCTAACGAGTGTTAGTTGTGTTGCCTTTCTGGCTCTGCAAGCACCTATTGAAGAAAATAAAAATATGTTAGAAGTAATTTAATAAACTTAGTGCTACTAATTAGTACATGTGAAAGATTTCAATAAGCAACACTTACGTTATATTTTGTATAACTAACAAATGTGAGATGTTCTTGCGTTATAGCAACACTTGTGTTTTTTGTGCATCATGGATGTGCAATCTTGTTTAATAAAGACTAGAATTTGACCTGCGTCCCCGAACATATGTTTTGATTAAATTTGTGTTCGACATAAATTTATAAACCGTTGGTTTATAAAAAAACTTCACGTATATTTTTTGTAATTTATACATAAGTAAAATATATTATTTTATAATATGGATGTTTGATAATTTTTTTTTTGTTTGTACATAATACTCCCTCCGTTTCAAATTATATGTCGTTCTAGAGCAAAATTTTTGTTTCAAAATAAGTGTCGTTTTCGGTTTTCAATGCAAAATTTATTGAAAATATTCTCTATTCTATTTTTATATTGGTTGATGTGTATTGGTAATAGTATTTTTATTTTGGAAATATGTAAAATTAAATGTTTTCTTAATCTGTGTGCAAAGATTTAGAACGACAAATAATATGAAACGGAGGGAGTATTATATTAAAAATTTTATAACTTGATACAATTTAATGTAATTGTACTATTCATATATTAACATGGTTTTTGTTAATTTATTTTAAAGTGAAAAACATAATAATTTTTTTAATTTATTTGCATTAATTTTCAAAATATTTTGCTTTTTTTTTAAATTGAACTCTCAAATTTTTATATTTGACTAAACTAAATAATGTAATACTATATTAAAAACATGTTTTATATAATATATAGTATATATTTCAGTGCATATTTTTCACCATATAAAAACAACAACCATTGCAATTAATTAATTTTAATTTATTTTAAATACAATGGAAAAATTTGTAAAGCAAAGAAATACATAAATGAAGTAATTAAATTATCACAAATGCAATGTCTAAATGTGTAAACAGAAGGAAGTACTAAATCTGCTATATATGTTTTCAAATAGTTCTCATTTATTTTGTTATACATATTTCCAAACAATACTAAAAATATATTTTTGTTTTAATAATATAGATGCATTAATTGTTTTATGAATTATTATTAATTTTATGATTTTTTTTCTTGAAAATTAAACTCTGGAAATTTTTATATTTGATTAAAGTAAATAAGATAATACAATATTTAAATGAGAATTATTGTAAATAAGGTAATACTAATTTAATTTAAATAAGGTAATATTATATTTAATGGTTTCTCTGTAATATTTAAATAAGGTAATACTATATTTAATTTATTGTAAATATAATGGCTAAATATGTAAATAAAAAATACTATATCCAGTATCTATATTTTCAAACAATTCTTATTTATTATGTTATATATGTTTTCAAATAGTACCAAAAGATATTACATTTTTAATAATATACTAGATTTTGACCCGCCTTTAAAAGGACGGATATTATTTTTCTTTTACATTTTTGTAAAAAATTAATTTTTATATTTGTGTTTTAGTTATATCTGTGTTTTTATTTGTATAATATTTTTTTTAAATAATAGATTTTAATAATTATATTAAAATAATTAGACAACACCTATATCAGCAGATCATGTTCCTGTGTTAATAATATTAATATACGAGGAAAAGCCGCTTTTTGAATCTTGAGATCGGCTATCGAAAGGTTTCTGGCTTTCTCGTAGTCATGTTTATCAAACATGCAAATTAGGCCGGAACCAACAACTTGAGCCACCCCTACCAGTTATCACGCTTGGGCTTCATTATATAAATCTAAAAGAGTTTAAATTTTTAAAAATAAATAAAGTTTATAATATAAAATATTATAACTATTAAAAACTTTTCAAAAATGGAAAAGGTTTTTAAATAGTATTTTATTTTTTAAAATTTGTAAAGGAAAAAAATTCGAAAAACTTTCTTTATAATAAAAATATTCTAAAATATGAGAATAGTTTCTATATATTGAAAATTTCATAAAAAATATAAAAAACGTTTGTAAATTTATAAAATATTAAACGTTTTGGAAATTTTTAATAACATAATTGATTAAATATGAAAAAGTTAAATATGAAAAAAATGTTTTAAATATTTCACATACATAAAAATAATCTTAAAACTAACAAATCAACCAAATCTTAAAACTAACATCTGGAACTTAAATGAGAGTTTTTAGAACCCATCAACTAAATATGAATTGTAAAATAGTCACTGAGTTAATTCCGTTAACATATGTTATTCTCCGTCTAAAATAACGTAAAAGAGAGCAACATATATCAACAATTTGTAAGTTAAAAATTTATAATGTTGAAAACTTAATCGAGAGATTTTCTCCCGACTCAAAAATAGTTGAGAGGTTTTATCACTAAAAATTATTAAATGTTCTAAAATATTTGTTATCATTTATGCATTGTTTCAAATTCATTTATAAGCTCTTACAATTAATTTATAAATTCTTATGCAGTATTTTATCAATCTTATAATTTATTTATAAAACTTCATAAACATTTTAATGCTTTAACAAATATTTAATAAGGTTTCAAAATGATTTATAAGATTTTACAACTCATGCTACTTGTTATGATAAAATGATACAAGATTATTCGTGATACTACAAAACATGACATAATACTACATTAACATGAAATAATGAAATAAATCAAGAATAATAGATCAAAAATATTGTTTTATTGATTAATAGGACAAAAGTACAACATATTGGTTCAAAAATTAAGAAAAAATAATAATCCTACATTATTTTGGGGGATACAAAGAACATATGATCCAAATGTAAGAACTTGGGAAAATAGAAAAGAAAACTAGCGTCCTACTCTAAGGCCTCGATTGGTAGAGCAGATGAAGAAGCAGTAGCAGAATGCTGTAGAAGCAGTATGCTGAAGAAGCTGTATGCTTTCACTAAAATTTTTAATAAAGTGATTGGTAGAGCAGTAACATTATACAGTTTTAAAATTATCATAAAAGTTAGTATAATAATATATTTATTTTAAAATAATATATATTAAATTATAATATATATTAATAATATATTTGTTATTAAAAATAATGAATCTTATTTAATTTTATAAATTAAATTAATTTTTAAATGTGAAATAGTGTTATTTAAAAAATAAAAAAACTATTTAAAAATAAAATTTATTTTTGGAAAAAATAATTTTGATAATATTAAATAAAATAAATAAATTTAAAAAATTAATTTATATAAAATTATCATTATTTATTTATTGGTTGAGAAATAAATGATCCATATATAATATTATCATAAAAAATAATCTATGACATATAATTTATTTATTTATAAATATAAATGTGTTTATTTTATAATATATAAATATATATTATTTTATGTATTTTATTAAAAATAATGAATGATATGTGTAATTATATAAATTTTATTGTATTTTAAATGTGAAATATTGTTATTTAAAAAAATAAAATTATTAATCACAAATTTTAGTTTTTTTAAATATAAATTTATTTTTGATTATAAGCATATTTTTATATTATTAAACACACATAATTTAATTACATATAATTATTTTTGAATATATATAAATTCAAAATGCAAATGCTCTTTCAAAGCTTCATATGAGAGCATTGAGTAAAGAGCATTTGGAGAGCATTAGCATCTTGTAAATGCTTTTCTAAATACTTTTGTGATCAATGTTGATTGGATAATAAAGAGCATAATGCTAATGCTAATGCTAATGCTCTGCCAATCAAACCCTAAGTAGGAAGATTAACTTCATAAATTAGTTATCTTCGATAAATACTTAATTTAACTATAATTTTTTTAAATTGTTTGATATTAGACAATGAAGTATAAGACACAAATTTTCTTATATCACTATTACCAAATATCAATAATTTAATATTTATAATTTATATTCACAAAAAAATTATATTAAGTTTTAATTAGTGTTTTTAATTATTAATTTAGGATTTACAAGGGTTATATTAATAAGAGTTTTTAGTAATTAAACCCTCAACTAAAGATGAATCGTAAGAAAAAACCTCAACTAAAATTCCTACAAAATAAATCTTCAACTAAAAATTTAACAAAATAAATAATTTACTTTAGTTTCGTTAAAATCTGCTACTCACTCACGGTGTTTTAACATAAGGTAACAAAGGTTAACAAAATTAATTTTGAGGGTTTGTTTTGTAGAATTTTTAGTTGAGAGGTTTTACTATCATTTATCTTTAGTTGAGTTTAATTACTAAAAACCCCCTAAATGATCATTCAGTTCGAAAACTTATTGTTGTGGAAAGTTATTATGTGATAAAAACACGATGACAAGATGCTTGTGGCTGAGTTGAATATTCTATGCATTGTTCAGGGGTTGAGCGACAAGAGGATTGAAGAAGTCGAAGTCTATTAAAAGTTTAGGCTTCGATGTGGAAAATATATGGGGGACTTTTCAAGTCATATTCTAGTAGAATATACTCTTTTATGGCTTGGCTTGCAACTCTTGACAGGCTTGCAACAGAAAATGCTTTGCAGTACAATCCATTGGAAATATCACCTCTTTTTTTTAACTGTTAGTACTGAGGAAATGTAGAAAGTTTTGACTCAAAAACTGCTATCCACTCATTACACGAACCAGTGAAGTCTAATCCTGCAAACTTCTTCTTGATCAAATCGGGACAGGATTGATCATGACGTGTACCTTGTGCGATATGTCTTCCAGATAACAATATTAAGAGATTTTGGAGATTACTAGATCGTCTATAATATTCTTTCATATAGTTAGCAGGAAAGTTAGCATTTGTATATAAGAAAGGTTTACTATTCTCTAAATGTAAAGAATTTCCTCCAAATTTAACATGGTTTCTGAGCGAAATCACATCTTGATCCATTGATCCAATTCAAAAGTAGCCCTTTCATTCCACTAATTGATGATCCAAGGAACGCTCAATTCATTCGAAACAGCTAGAATAATAGTATCTTCTCGAAGAGGGTATGATGGATTCTATAGAGATTAATGGTTGTATGCACCATTATCTCGAAAAAGGGTGTTGGAGATAAAATCTCATATCAAAAGTTTTAATGAGACATGTGTAGTATAAATTTGGATCCCCTTCACTAACCATCCAATTGGCTTTAAATTAGAATAAGTCTGAGCTTGGAAGAAGGTATTAGAAGATCTCGGAGATTACTATATTTTCTATAATATACTCCCATATCCTTATCAGGAGAGTTAGCAATTGTGTATAAGAAATGTTTACTATTCTCTAAATGTAAAGAGAAATAAGTCTATTGGCTAAACTAATTAGATATGATAAAATATTATACTAGTAAGTTTCCTCCAAATTTATCAAACACTATTTGGCGTGAGCGCAACCAAAGAAAGCATGGAGAAACACCCACGCCACCATCTCAACTGATCCAAATGGTGGACAACTGTTCGTCCGGGAACATCAGCCTATGATGGAGGGTTTGGCAATTTGGTTTGCTAGAAAATAAGTTCTTTCTGTTGAACTTATAAAAACTCAGCATCAACTCAACACATTGTAAAAAAGCTTTTTTTGGTTGAATAGATTTAACATTCTTTCCAGAAAAAATAAATAAAGCCGACTTTGAAATGTTCAGCACACAAACAAAACGCCTTCTTTTTAAATTCTTGAAGCAGTATAGTAGTTCTTGTTAACAGAAAAAAAAACTTCACAAGTTGTGTTATAGAATAGAACTCTGGTTGCGGTTGATGCATGTGGATCCTACTATACATCTCATAGATGTTTCTTTCTCGATCCTATTATAGACCATGTTGGCCTATATATAGTATTTGTATGTGTTGGTGCTGTGATGTTTTGATGTTTTCTTTGCGAACATTTCTTCATCACGTCGACTATCAAGGCCAGCTAGCTTATTGTTATGAGTTGTGACTGGCATGTTCTAACAAAGATAGTTATTTAATATTATGTTTCGTTCTTTATATTGGATTGTGGCACTTGGAGAGGCTGTACCTGAGGAATCTATAATTACTTTCACTTTCGAAAAGAGTTCCTTGCATTATTTGGTACTTACACCCTTGGTGGATGACTAGCCGGCAACTCTTATTGGCCCTGCTAGGGGTCTTCACCATTATACAACTCGTATTTTCTCAGGAACAAGAAGGTATTATTAGATCAGCACCCCCATTGGGGTATCTAGGTTAGAGGTTCTAAAAGTACATTTATGTGTTGTGTATGTAATTGAGGAGTTCTGAAATTTATGGAAAACCTAACCTAAAATATCTGAAACACACATAAATGTATCTTTAGATATTTTGAGGTAGATATTGTCAATGGGGGTGTTCCTAGTTTGCAATTTCGTGCATTAGTTGATTATCTATATTCTTTTAGAATATAATTATATGCAACTAACATTTCAGTTAATGTTTATTTTACGTAAATATTACTACATTTAAAACTACGTTTAAAAAGTTTATGAAAGAATTTTTGATCAGTACCTATACATTAGTATACAATAGACAATTTAACTAGAATTAGGTGGTTGCCCGTAAATTTGTGGATATAAACATTGTATAAAAAGTATACATACATTAAAACAAATCTGAAGACTGATGAAAAAAAATATTTTATAACATTCTATTTTATTTTGTCTAACCACTTTGTTTTACATAGATGTAAAAAATAAACTATTGCAAAATTACAATTTTTCCTTAATTTTGTCAAATCACATATCACTTTTTCTCACACTTTTTATATTAATTTTTAACATAAAACTCACATTTGGTTAACAACCAAAATTTATTCTTAAATTATCTCCAGTGAACACACTATCTTATCAAACACCGATTCATTTGACCAAGATTTTCATTAAAAGTAATTTTATTCTAAATATCTTTCAAAAAGTATTATTTTAATTTTTTATAAAATTATTAATAGAAAATTATTTTAATTAAATATATATCAGAAAATCATATCTAATTTTTAATAATGTGATGTAATTATTTTGACATATATCAATGTGAGATTCAATGGATTTATTACATCAAAATAAAAAGTTTCTATTTGTATAAAAATTGTAAGAATTTTGTTTCATACATTGTAAATTTTTTAATATAATGTTCTGATTTTTTTTTTTATATTCCAACAAATAAATTAATTTATTAATATTATTTTAAAGACTTACCATACAATTTATGTTTTAAATAATTTATAAACTCGCATTATGATAATAGTTATTATAATTATTTTATTAGAATTACATGTTTTATATATGTATATTATGACTGAAAGTAAATATTTTTACAACTGTTTATAATAGAAAATAAAGCTAGTATATTTTTTTATTAACCACTTTTTAACAACATACTTCATATAATTTATAAATAGACTATTATTGCAAAAAATAAATGATGAAGTACTATATAAAATTTCCATAATTTCTACTATTGAATACTATAAATGATTATGTATAAGAATATATAAATAGTTTGGAAACTAACATTAATTGGTTCTAAGATTGTCTTTTTAGATTTGATTAAAATAAATGAAAATAAAAAAATATTAAAAATGAAATTATAATATTTTTTTCTCAAACTATATGTATGAGTGACACGTCATCAGAAGTCATTAAAATAACTTCTCAATTAATATATTGAAGGACTTTAATACAAACCTATTTTAATTTAATATATATCAGAAAATCATATCTAATTTGTAATAATTTGATGTAATTATTTTGACATATATCAATGTGAGATTCAATGTATTTATTACATCAAAATAAAAAGTTTCAATTTGTATAAAAATTGTTAGAACTTTGTTTCATGCATTGTAAAACTTTTAATATAATGTTCTGTTTTTCTCGATTTTATATTCCAAGAAATAATTTAATTTATTAATATTATTTTAAACGACTTACCATACAATTTATGTTTTTAAATAATTTATAAAATCGCTATATGTTATTAGAATTATATGTTTATATATGTATATTAAGACGTATATAGGAAAGTAAATATTTTTACAAATGTTTATAATAAAAAATTGAGCTAGTATATTTATTTTATTAACCACTTTTTAACATCATAATTCATATAATTTTTAAATAGACTATTAGTGCAAAAACAAATGATGAAGTACTATATAATTTTCATAAATGCTATCGTTAGATACTATAAATGATTATGCATAAGAATATATATATATATATATATATATATATATATAGTTTAGAAACTAACATTAATTGGTTATAGAATTGCCTTTTTAAGAATTTATTAAAATTAAAAATCATTAACCAATGAAATTATAAGAATTTTTCTCAAAGTGTTTGTATAAGTGACACGTCATCAGAAATCACTAAAATGTCTTCTCAATTAATATATAAGAGATAAATTATCAAAATATATTTTATAAATTAATATATAAACTTCTATAAATGACTTAGAACCTCTTATAATAATGTAAAACATCTGATAAGACAATATAAATAATTTTATAAATGTATTTATAATTTTATAAATAATATTTAAAGCATGCATGAAATTTATTAAACATTAATAGTTATGATGATATTATATAAAAATATAATGCTTTCTATACGAATATAAAATCATTATATCAATTCAAATAAACATTTTTGTTAATTATTTTATGTAATTTATAAATATATAAAAAATTGATAACATTATTACTCTTTCATAGTTTCAACAATTAGTTACCATGACAATGTAAATTTTGATTTCGTCCGTTTTTATCAAAAAGAAAACAATTAATTACCATAAATAATTATTTCTAATATTATGTAGATTATTTGGAAAGTGGTAGTTGAATTATCATTTCCTTTTAGATATAATTATAATAAACAAAATTAAAAATCATCGGCCAATCAAATTATAACAATTTGAAGAGTTTATTTATGATCGACACGTAATAAAAAATCACTTATATGACTTTTCAATCAATATATAGTATGATTTATATTTTTATAAATAATTTATAACATTTTATAAACTATATTAAAATTCTGATAAATTTATTCTGTAAACAACGATAAATAATTGAAAAATAATATTAATAAACATGTTTGGATTTTGTAATATTTAAAATAGTTATTATATAACTATATTTGAATGCAATTCATCAAGTAGAGTATAAAACTATTATAATTATCTTATATAAAAATTAGTTCATTTTATTTTAAAGATTTAAATATTAAAAGTAATAAATAAAACATTATTAATCTTTCTATAATTTTGAGAATTAGTTGCCATGAATTGTTATTTGTAATTTTCTTTAGATTATATGGCAAATGATGTTAAATGATTTTAGACTTACCTTAAATTTTTAGATCTAATTTAAATAAATAAAAATTAAAAACAATCGACCAATCAAACTATAACGATTTCTTGAAACTTCACCTATGAGCAATATGTCACCAGAATTCATTAAAGTGACTTCTCATTTAATATATAGGGAGATGTACCATTTGCGTATGATATTCACATTAAAAAGGCCATTTTACTTGTTCAACGCGACCAGCGGTACATTCGCTTACATTTTCAATAATTGAACGTAAATTTCAAAATTAAAATATCATATATTTTCTAAGACCTATTAAATAAAGTTTCATACACATATGATTTATGATCATTTATACCTTGTAATAAAAATATATTTAAATCATTGATCACTAAAATTTTTATGTGAGACTTTTAACAGTTTTATTAATTTATAGTTGTTTAAAAAATCAAAATATAACATATACGAAAATGTAAATTTTAATTATATGATTATTTAATTTATTTTTAATATTATTTTTAATGTTAGAGGATAAACAAATTGTTATCAATTTTAATATTTAAATAATTAATTGTCATATATATAAATATATATTGATCACATTAAACAACTGTATATTATCTATTTAAAGAAAAAAATTAGATTATTTTCATCATTCGTATGAAAAAAAAAAGATTATACATATTCCATAATCAACACTAAACCATAAATTGCCGATATGTTCCAATATTGAACCAAACGATACATCTAATTGTTAATAATCGCTTGCAAACCAATAATTTATATGCTTCGCAACTAATTTTAGTGTTTCATTAAAATGTATACATCGTGGATGATTGTGTACATAGTACACTATATCAATTTTTTAAAAACTTGCTTTTCATATGATTGCGTATACAATCTTATAAATGTTAGACATAGGTTTATCATAAATGTCGATTGTTTTAATCATGGACTGTTGACTGCTTTAATGTAATGTTACTAAATCTCTCTAGAAGAAAATATTAGACTAAAGTTTGTTCAAATCCTTTGTAATTGTGCATCAATTAAGAATACATTTAGGAATTATATTTCAGTAAGTTATTTTGTAATTAATATAAATTGAGATTACAACTTTTTAAAAGATCTTCAAATAATATATAGAGATAACATTGATGTTTTAAATATCTTTTGTTTTATTATAGCCAAATTTTATAAAAAAATAAGTAATTTTTGCTTAATAACTAAATAAATGCATACTTATTATTAAAAATACATTAAATTTACACCCAAAAAATACATTAAATCTTCTTCATGATCAATAAAAAATCTTCTTTTTCTTTTACAAGGATTTATCAGCTTGGATTGTGGGCTATCCGCTAATGATCCTCCTTATACCGATCCATCTAATAAATTAACATTCTCCTCGGACGCCAAATTTGTTGAGGGTGGGAAAAGTGGTACAATCCAGAAACATTTGGAGTCGACCTATTACAAGGCGTATACAACTCTAAGATACTTTCCCGATGGGATACGACACTGCTATAGCCTAAATGTCACGCAAGACATTCGCTATTTGGTCAGAGCTTCATTCGTCTATGGAAACTACGATGGTATGGACAGTCATCCAAACTTCGATCTGTATATAGGCAGGACATGGTGGGAGACAATATCTAATCGTTTTGAAGACCCTAATAACAATTGGTCATCACAGAAGTCATTGGACAAAGAATATACTACATCTACAGAAGTCATTCACACCACATGGTCAAACACTTTGCAAGTTTGTCTTGTTAAGACAGACAAAACAGTGCCATTCATTTCAGCCTTAGAACTTCGGCCATTGAGTAATAATGTTTATGCTTCTCGAAGCGGTTCCCTGAAGAGAATGGCTCGAGTGTATTTTAGCAATTCTAGTCATGCTATACGGTAAGTTTTCTGCCTATATGATAGATTTGTATGTAAGATAGACGTATTTATCCTATTAGTTATCTTGAGTAGGAGATTTGGATTAACAAATACTTCCTCTGTGTTAAAATATTTGATGTTTAGGTGAAAATACAAATAATTTTAATTACACTATAAATAAAATTGATTAAACAGTTTTAATAAGAATAAAGGTTATCTAGAAAATTAAAAATATCTTATATTCTGAAACATCGAAAATCTAGTAAACATCTAAACTATTACAACTGAAGCACAAAAAAGAAATAACCCTTACTTTTGCTCAATAATTACAAGTGAATGCCATTCTATTTTTAATTAACAAAAAAATTACAAAAAATAATATATAGAACTTTCCTTAAAAAACTCAAATGAGTTTCCCAATATTTAGCTATTACATCAAATTAAAAAATTGCAATCTTTCATTTCCTTAAAAAAATATTTCAACCTGTGTGCAGATAAGGATCATTGAAAATGTAAAGTGAGGATAATTTGGATAAAAGAAAACTTATTATTTAATGAATTCGTTTTTTATAATAGCAATTAAAAAATGTTCCTTTGGTTACATTATATATGTAAATGTAAAGCACTTCTGAAATACGAAAATCCATACTAAAATCATATATTAAAACCAAAATCATATGTTAATGTAACTTATGTTTACTAATCTAAATATAAAAATCCATAAATCATATCGTAAATTTAAATTATTTTTAATAATAAAAACACAAAAATCCATACTAAAATCATATAGTATAAATTATTTAGCATTTCAAAAATTTATATGTAATAGTTACAAGCAAATATTCAATTATTATTAATCTACTCCTTATAAACTTACGTGGTAAATATCTAAACTATTAAAAAGGAAGTACAAGTACTTATCCCTTAGTTTTCTACAAAAATTTTAAGAGATTGCCACTAGGTTTAAATGGGTTTTTATTTCTTTAATTAAAATGTTTGGTTAATTTAATTATCTATACTATTAAAGTACAAGCACATTTGGATTTTTACTATGTTTACCCCTATTAAAGAAGTTTTCTTTTGTATTTATTAATGACATTTTGGACATTTTGCATTGGTTTCTTTTTTAATTGTTTTTGGTTTGTCATTAACCACCGGTTTCCTAATTCAATTTTGGTATGTGATTATTCCGTGTTTGATACTGCATCATTTTAATATTTTTCTAACCGGACATGTTTGAAACTGCATCGTTTTTTCTCAAACTATTTAATGGTTTGGTTTTAAACCGCTTTTTCCTAAATATAATCCCAACTATCTAACAAAAATTATTTATAAAAAATAAAAATTGTTTATTGGTTCAACCAGTGGTTCAACCGGTAACTGGATTTCGATTTTAGTAGTTTTTATTGGATTTTTAATTTTTTTTTTCAAACCCGAACTGAATTTATCTTTGATCAACCGGTAATCCGTTCAACCGCAGGTCTCCGATCAAAACTATAAAACTGTTATATTGATTTATATTTAAAATATCTAATTCAAAATTAAAAACCTAAAAATACATGTATAATATAGTTTTACCGAACATAAATCTCGATATAAATACATATATGAGACGGATTATATAAATACATATACAAGACGGATTATATAAATGTGATTATATAAAATTTTCACCAAACATAAACCCGCGCTTTGAAAGCGCGGGTCAAAATCTAGTAACCCATTATGAGGTCTTACTTGGCTATCACACGTGATGAATTTTGTTCCAGTTAGTAATTAATTTTATTTTTCAGATATTTTTTTGTCAAATTTTATTTTTCAGATATAAATTGCCAATATAGCTAACATTAACAATATAGAAAATCAACGTATTGGTAATTATTTGAAAATAAATGAACCTTAATCTATACTATTAAAAGGGAAACAGTCTTGAAAAGTCGACTTATGCAAGTTGTTTTGGACCCTTTCATTTAACTAATTATTTGTTTGGTTTACCCCCATATATCCTAACAACACGTGATATATATATATCATGGTTCTAATGTTTCCTGTTTTCACTCTAACCATAAAATGGGTTACACTAATTTAATTATATTTTCTCTATATTTAAACCATTTAAAACAATTCGTAGCCCCTTTAATCAATTTGCTAACGATACAAAGTTGTTTGGTTGACTAACCCACAAACCAAAACAATATCATTCATATGCCATCGACCTCTAAACCAATTAATACACATTTTGAAACTTATTTAAAAGAATATATATCATACATAATATTATACTATATCATCTTACATTATATAGTCCAAATATTAACAAATTCAAATTTAATAAAAACACTTTAGCAACCACCAGTTAAAAAAAAATTATATATCTGTATATATATACTATTAAAGCATATGAATGTTTATGAATCTGCCCCTGAAATTTTTAAGTAATTACAAAAATTGTCTACACCTTTTTTCCAACATTATTTGTAATCAATCAAAAGTCATTATTTTGCAATTACATTAAAGATTATTTAATATAATTAAGTTTTTAGTCTTTTGAAAAATTTGTTTCCTAAATGTTTGCACCATATCTTTCAAAAAAATCTTTCACATTATTAATTATTTGAAAGCATTTATTCAATGAAAACTCAAAATAAAATAAATTTGAAATAACAAATGATTAAATCAACAAATAAAATCATAATACTGGTCTGGATTTTCTCAACTCCTTAAAAATAGTTTTATTTAAAATAAAAAACTAAATCACATAAACTAAATTTAATAAAATTATAGAAAATATTTTAAAACGCACAAATGAATTTTTCAATACAAAGTGTTGAAGATATAAAATATTTTATTTAAATTAAAAAAATCTGAGTAAAATAAGTTTAACTTCGTTTAAATAAATAAAATCATATTACGGGTTAGAATTATTTAAAGTTTTCTAAAATTTGGTCCTATTGAAAATAACAAAAATAAGTCATATAAGTAAATTTAAGATAAATTTCATAAAAAACTAAAAAAATATATAATTTATCAAAAATCATAATTTTTGTTACGTAAAATAAATTTTCAACAAAAAATATACCCGTCCTTTTTAAGGGCGGGTCAAAATCTAGTCTATATTATTAAAATAGAAGTACACTTTGAAAATGCCCCTAAGTTTTTGAAGTTATTTACATTTGAATGCCACTGAAGTAATAAATTAACTTTCCTTAATTATAGTTGTCTTTTCTGATTTATAAATACACTTTCCTTAATTATAGTTGTCTTTATTGAACCTCTATTTAAGTATGTTTGTCTTTTTTTCTATTTAAATAATTGATTTAAGAATTTAATATATTTTCTTAATTTAAATAATAGATCTTCTTAATCAAATCTTTACGATAATAGATTTTGCCAATATACTTCGTTTTAACATATTAAATATTTTTTTAATATTTATTAGTATAAATAATAAAATAAAAATCACACATCATAATCAATTTATATAACATATAAATAAAATATAAAATAATTAATCTATATATTATTTGTATAGTGGTTTCAAGTTTAATTAGTTATAGATATTGGATTTGTTTATATGATACAGTGTGATATGATAGACGATCAAAATCACAAAATACAATTATTCAACGTAATAAATAAAATTGTTATGTTTTAAAATGTTCTATTGATAATTATGTAATACATTTTAATTTACATATATATATATATATATATATATATATATGTATATTATACCATTAGTACAAATAAAAGATTTAAAATGAAAGCAAATATCTATACGGTCACGGATCAAGTTCTAGAAATAAACAACAACAACGTTAAATTATTTTTCTTGAACAAATTTATTTTGATAAAAATTATAGTTCTAAATATGTTTATATATTTTATGTATTTATAAATTTATTTTATTTGGGATGCTAAGATTTAAGAATTGGAAAAAAATGTGATTCACTTCTATATTATTTTAATTAAAAATTTAATATTTTATATAATAATATTTTATTAACTTTTTAATTTTAATTTTTATTATAACTGCAAAAGTTAATTTTCAATCTGGATTTATGTGTAAATATTAAAAATTCATCATTTAATATAAGCAAAAAACTAAAAACAGAAAATAAATACCCGCCCGGTCGGGCGGGTCAAGGTCTAGTATAATCTATTAAAACTGAAGTACAAATTTGAATTAGCCCTAAGTATTCCTCAATAATTACAATTATATGCCATTGAGTTAATTAACCTAATAAATATTATTTATTTTGGAAGTAACTGATATAATCAATGTCATTATTGCTTGAGTTCGAATTAATACTAGCTAGATTTTAGCTTCCAAATCTAAACCAATTAATATATAGCTATATACTAATATTACGAAAACCAAAATCTATTATTGGTAAGCCTTTGAATATAAATGAGCATTAACTATCTTAACAAAATATTCCTAAAAAGTAGACAATCAATTATTTATCTAAATAATTCCTAAAATATGTAATTTGGTGTTTGAAATTGTGTTTTGTATTGTATTTTTCATATATATATTGAAAACATCTTTTATAATGGAAAATATTTTAGTAAAATCAATTTTTGAATATATGTATTTTTGAATCAATTTTTGATATAAATTAATTTTAAATTATTATTTTGATATGAAAGATGTATATAAAATTTTAATTATTTTATTATTATTTCCAAATAGCATTATATTTCTTTTTCATACTGTTTTTCATGTTTCCAAACAATTCCCAAAATTACTTATGTTTTGATAATATAGATAAGATAGATATAATTTTATTTTTCATCAAGGTAGATATTATTTATTAGTTGATTTCGGAAAAAAATAATTTAAAACATAAAATTAGCTTATTCTCTAATTTTGCCTCATGCATATATGTTTACATAAAAGTGTATTAGGTGAATCACAATATATCTAAAGTCTAAACTATATAAAATTTAAATATTAATAATACAATAATAATATTAAATAAAATTTAAACAAACAAAACAAAAATAATTAAATACTAAATTGTATTACTAATCATTTATGTATATCTAAAACAACTACTTTTATTATCATATAAATAGAAAAAGAAACAAAAGGACAACTTAGTGTTTCCTAGATGAAATGCAATAGTTCAACTAATTCTGAGTTTGAAGTTTTCGGTGTTAAAAAAATATACAGAAAAAAACAAAACAACATACAATTAAAATAAAAATCCAACTACAAACACCGTTGATTATTCTAGACAATATTTTGACTGTTAAGACAATAAACAAAAATAATGTCAATCAAGTTTGCTATAATATTAGTGTGTTAAAATATAAGTTAAACAAATATTTAATATTGGATATTATAAACATTAAATAAAAACCCGTGCCGACGCACGGGTCAAAATCTAGTTGAAGTTTCATTTTGTAGATGCCTTTTTTTATTCCTTAAATTATTGAGTTCTGGCTAATAGGAGTCATTGTCAGGTATCCTGACGATGTCCATGATCGTCCGTGGTCTGCATTCTCTAGTGAGGACTTGAAGATAATAAACAACAACACTGGCATTACAGAAAGTTCTAATCCTTACGACCTGCCGCTAGCCGCAATTATGACGGCTGCCATACCAACTAATGCCAGTTCACCTTTGAGCATTACCTGGACTACAAATTCAACAGACCAGTTCCACGTCTACCTTCACTTTCTTGAACTACTAGCTTTGCGAGCCAACGAAAGTAGGATGTTTGACATTGTGGTTAACGGAGACATTACTTCATCAGCTTACAGTCCTTCGGATTCAATAGTAGATACAGTATCCAACAAAGTACCTTTAAACTGCAATAATTCAGAATGCAGCTTGGAACTGAGAAAAACTGACGATTCAACTCTTCCACCTCTACTTAGCGCCATAGAGATTTTCACGGTACTTAAGATTTTAGAATCAGCAACATATGAAGATGACGGTAAGCCAAATAGCTTTTATATTATGTTTAATATCAGACTCCTTTTATTTATTTATTTACATCATATGCTGGTTCCTGTCATTTGTTGAATTCTATTTCAGTTATTGCGTTTGAGACGATCCTAGCTGCTTATGCATTAAGCAACGGGAGTGGAGATCCATGCGTCCCTAAACCATCCCAATATCTCAAATGCAGTAACAACACTGATTCGTCTGTACCACTGAGAATCATTTCCTTGTACGTCTACTCTTTCACACTACCCATTAAATATTAAACTTATGAGTATCTACACGGTCCTATTAAGATATATCTTGAGCTTGAAGCGAGTTTCTCATTGTGCAACCAGAAATTTATCCTCAATTGGACTATCCGGTGTCATATCACCTACCATTCAAAATCTAACCGATCTTAAAGTGCTGTAAGTATCGTCTCTCCTATGTGTGTTTACTATGACAAAAATGTACATGTTGAAACGTGATTCAAACATGGAATCAATGGGAAATTGGGAATGTGAATAAGGTACTATATTTTATTTCTTGGTTTATTGCTTAGTCAATTTGGGGGTTAAAACTGCGCCTAACTATAAAGAATAACTAGATTTTGACCCGCGCTTCGAAAGCGCGGATATTATTTTTCACTTTTATAAAATATATTATTTGTTTGTAATTATTGAATTTATTTATTTTAATAAAATTTTCTTTATAATAAATTCGACACATAGAGTGTCTCTGATAAACTATGTATTTCTTTAGTTTTGTTTTATTCGCTCTTTAATCAACATATTTATTTGACTTGTTGTTAAAATAAATGATTATAGACTTTGAGCTCTGCACCTCCGCGGATGTATATTTTAAAAATATGATGATATTTGTTTTTCATGTAATTATTAGGGTTTGGCAAAATGAATCCGAGGAACAGAACTGATATCAATTCGTAAATATAGTACCAAACCTAAACATAAATTGATTAAATATTCGAATTATTCAAAATTTTGTTAGTTAGAGAACCGAATTAGATCTGAACCGAAGTATTCGTGTACCTGAATTTATCTAAAAATAGATTTATATACTTATATATTAATTATTTTTATATTTAACGTATATAAAACATCAAGAATGATACTTTTAAATTGGTTTAAAATACTTGAAAATATATATAGATAGTCAAAAACAAATATCTGAAATAGTTAAAGTATACTCAAATCACCAAAAATACTTAAAATAATTATTGATTTCGTATCCAAAATTTTAAATCAAACCAATTGATATGTTAAGTTTAGGTATTCTGACAGATGTTATTTAAATTTATAGGTAATATATTACTTTATTTATAGATTTTGAGAAATTTAAAATATATAGTGATTTAAAACTTTAAAAATAATTTAAATAGGTTATCCAAACTCAAACCAAACCCGCAAAGATCCGAAACAAACTCAAACAAAAATTTAGAAACATCCTAATAGGACTGAAATCTTTGACCCCAAAAACCCGAAACGCAAACCGATCAGAACCAAACCCGTATGGATGTCTGAAAACCCATCCTTAGTCATTATTATATATCGTATAATTTCATCATATAATTAATCGTATTTTATATGTACCATCATATAAGTAATCATATAATTAATAATATTTAATACGTATCATCATATAAATAATTACATATATTATATTTTAAAAACTTAATATGAAATATAAAAACCATAATTTGAGTTGGTATTTCAAATTGGGTTTTGTATTGTATTTTTCTTATATATATTGACAACATTCTTTTATAATGGACTTAATAACTTAAGCCCATTAATTTTTCTGTTTAATACTACTATCTTTGTTTCCAAACAAATTTTTTTTTTTTTAAAAGACTACAATCCATGTTTCCAAACATACCAAAATTTTTAAAAACTCTTATCCAAGTATCCAAACACACCGAAATTGTACTTCAGCTTTAATAAGATAGATGAGTAGGGGGTTAATGAATTCATTTTCATATATGCTTGTCTTTTAGTGCTAATCATCTAAAAAGATCATCAGAGAATAAAAAATATTATTCAGTAAAGTCATCTTCTCTATTTTATGTATGTTCTCTGTTCAAATAGACTTTGTCTCTTTCCAACAAACTGTTCTATCATAGTATATTTCTGCTATTGTTAGGGACTTGTCACGTAACAAGTTGACCGGAGGACTTCCCGATTTTCTATCCAACATGGTAGCCTTGTCATTCATGTAAGTGATCACTCAAAAACATGTATACGCCATTTTCTTCTAGATATCCTGCTAATCTTGACGGGATTCTCCTCTTCCATAACAGAGACTTAAGCTATAATAGTTTAAGTGGTCCAGTTTCGCAAGCTCTTCTTAATAGTCAAAAGGAAAGAGGACTGGTCTTAAAGTAAAGTTCTCTTGTAACTTCTTACTGATTCCTTAATCTAACCAAATTATGTATTGTGTTATAAGTAAATGATGAAAAGATTATGTTATGTAGGCTTCAGGGAAACCCAAAACTTAATGTGAATACTACATCTAAAAAGGAATTTCCAGTAGCAGTTGTAGCGTCAGTCGCTTCCGTTGCCATTGTCCTGGTAGTGCTTGTTGTGCTTTACATTTGCCTGGGAAAAAGGTGGTCAAAAAGAGAAGGTAGGGTTGTTGCAGCAAATTAATCAACCTAGGGACTTGATTAAAGTACCATAAAAATTACTTGTTGAATCATTTCTTGCAGCTCTACGCCCCGCAATCGAAACAACAAAGAGAAGGTTTACTTATTCAGAGGTTTTGGGAATGACAAATAATTTCCAGAAGATTCTTGGTGAAGGAGGTTTCGGGATCATCTATCACGGTTATCTGAACGATGTTGAGCAAGTAGCTGTTAAAGTATTATCTGAATCATCATCTCAAGGATATAAGCAGTTCAAGGCTGAGGTATCTTGAATATATCATCCTCAAAAATATGCCTACCGAGCGATCAATCTTATTAAATCACTCTCAATGGATTGTTAATTATGTTTTGCATTTGTTCAATATCGGTTGCTAGGTGGAACTTTTAATGAGAGTTCATCATAATAATTTAGTGAACCTTGCTGGATACTGTGATGAAAGAAATCATTTGGCATTGGTATACGAGTTCATGGAAAATAGAGACTTAAAAGAGCATCTCTCAGGTAAAAAAAAGTCTATCACCTATATACTTGTATGTATATATTGTTTCAGTGTTGATAAATGATAAAATGTCCTGGTGGATGCAGGAAAAGAAGGCTACTCATTCTTGGACTGGCCATCTAGACTACGAATAGCTGCAGAGGCTGCACTTGGTTTGTGTTTTTGTCAAAATCCATCTTAAAAGATCACACTCAAGATGTGTCCTTATTACCTTGAAGTCTTGACTTTCCACCAACTTTGTTAATAACTAATCATATTACTCTTAGGATTGGAATACTTGCATACCGGATGCAAACCACCTATGATTCATAGAGATGTCAAGAGCACAAATATATTGTTAAATGGAGACTTTCAGGCAAAACTTGGTGATTTTGGGCTTTCAAGATCTTTCCCTGTTGGGAGCGAAACTCATGTGTCGACAGTTGTTGTCGGAACTCCTGGATTCCTTGATCCAGAGTAAGCATTGTTTGTTTCATGTCATTGACTTCCTAGGCTTATCTTACTTCTTTAGTTATCACAAAATTTTACTAACCATATTATTGCAGATATTTCCAAACACAACGGTTGTCCGAGAAGAGTGATGTCTACAGTTTCGGTATTGTATTATTAGAAATCATCACAAACCAACTCGTCATCGATCCAACCCGCGAGAGGCCTCATATAGGAGAATGGGTGAAGTGTATGCTCTCTATAGGAGATATCGAAAGTATAATGGACCCAAACCTCAAAGGGAGTTATGACTCTAGCTCTGCCTGGAAAATTGTTGAACTGGCAATGTCCTGTACGATACCTTATTCAGAAAAAAGACCAAACATGGCTCAAATTGTTCATGAACTAAACGAGTGTCTAATACACGAGAACTTAAAAAGGGGAAGGACTCAAGATATGCGCTCAAAGAGTTATAGTGAAGTGAGCACAGCCACCCAAATGGCTCCTATGGCACGTTAACTTGTTTATGTTTAATCTCCATTCCATGCTTGTATCTTTTCTTTTCTTATTTTTCTCGTCCTTATTAGGGATTGCTCACAAACCCTAGTTTCATATTTGTTGTTGGGCAATTGTCCTAAATACACATTTTCTATGGCTTGTTGATAAGCTTGAAAGATTAGCTTAAGATATAAGCTATCCTAATCCTAATGTTGTTATGAAAGTCTATCATGTAATGGGATTAGGAAATATTGTAAGTGTTATCTTTAGTAGGTTTAGGAAGTTGTCTTAGCCTATATAAAGCATTGTAAGTTGTAAGGAATAATCACGGATTGTGTGATTGTTTGAGAGCTTAGTTTTGAGTGATTTTCTAAGCTATTGAAAGTGGTGAATAAGAAACCTTGTTTCTTATACTTGTGTTCTTGAGTTCTTGAGTTCTATAATTGGTATCAGAGCCATAAGGAAACTTGACCTTTGATTACGAGATCTAATATTCATCATGGGAGATATAAAAGAAGTGAAGAACGAAGTCGAGCTGAGCAACAAAGATGTCGGATCTTCAAACATCAAACTTCCGATGCTTAACGCTACTAACTATACTGTCTGGGCTATGAAGATGACAATTGTTCTCAAAGTTAATGATGTCTGGGAAACCATTGAAGATGGAAGCAAACATGTGAAGAAAAATTACATGGCTATAGCACTAATATTTCAATCTATTCCAGAAGCTCTAACCTTGCAAGTAGGTAATCTAGACACAGCTAAAGCTGTTTGGGAAGCAATAAAATCAAGGCATGTAGGAGCAGAACGAGTAAGGGAAGCACGCTTGAGCACTCTGATGACAGAATTTGAGAAACTTAAGATGAAGGAAGGAGACAGTATCGATAGCTTCGTGGGCAAGTTAACTGAAATCTCTTCAAAGTGTGCGTCACTTGGCGAGACTATAGATGAACCTAAACTTGTGAAACGTTTCTTAAAAGGTTTACCTAGAAAAAGGTATATCTTTATAGTTGCCTCCATTGAGCAGATGCTAAATCTTAATGAGACTAGCTTTGAAGACATAATCGGAAGGTTGAAAGCATATGAGGAAAGAATAAACGAAGAAGATGAAGAAGAACAGAGTGATGATCGAGGAAAACTTATGTACGCCAGTAATGAGCAATATCAAGAAAACTATGGAAGAGGAAGAGGACGTGGCACACGAGGAGTTTCAAGAGGAGGAAGAGGCCGAGGTCGAACTGGATATCATGCCCAAAGAGAGGCTTACAAACAGGGTCAGTACGGAGCAAAAGATAAAAGCCACATTACCTGTTTCTCTTGTGACAAAACTGGTCACTACGCCTCTGAGTGTCCCGATGCAAAACTGAAGTTACAAGAAACTGTGGAGAAGAAAGAAGATGATACACAAGTGGCAGATGATTTATTAATGCATGAGCTAGTATACTTGAATGAGAAGAAGGTGAAACCGAGTGTGTTCGAAAACGAAGAAGATATGGAAAACGTGTGGTACCTTGACAATGGAGCTAGTAACCACATGAGTGGAAATCGAAGATTGTTTCACGTATTGGATGACAATATCACAGGAGTAGTGCGCTTTGGGGATGACTCTCGGATCGATATAAGAGGAAAAGGATCAGTTAGGTTTATCTTAACTAATGGCGAGAAGAAAACTCTGACTAATGTGTATTACATACCTGGTTTGAGAAGCAACATTGTTAGCTTAGGCCAAGCTACAGAGAGTGGGTGCGAGATAAGGATGAAGGACGATATATTGACATTACTGGATAAGAAAGGAGCATTGATCATCAAAACGGCAAGAGCTAAGAACCGACTCTACAAAGTTGTGTTGCAGACTGATACGATTGACTGCTTACATGCTGAAACATCTAATGAATCATCAAGATGGCACGCTAGAATGGGTCATGTTAACTCTGAGACGATGAAGAGAATGATAAGTAAAGAGTTGGTCACTGGATTACCGAATATAACAGTAAAACATGAGACTTGTGTGTCGTGTTTGCTTGGGAAGCAATCAAGGAAACCTTTTCCTCAGACTACTTCTTTTCGAGCAACAAGACCCCTTGAACTAGTGCACGGTGATCTATGTGGCCCTATTACTCCTCGGACTGCAGGACAGAAACGATACGTGTTCGTACTAATCGACGACTTCTCTAGATACATGTGGACCATATTACTCACAGAGAAAAGTGAAGCTTTTATGAAGTTTAAAGCTTTCAAGGAAACTGCAGAACGAGAAACTCAAATGAAAATAAATGTCTTCCGATCAGACAGAGGAGGTGAATTCTGCTCTCACGAGTTTGATAACTACTGTAAGAAGCATGGGATTAATAGACACACGACAGCACCATACTCTCCACAACAAAACGGAGTTGTTGAGCGACGAAATCGTACTTTGCTCGAGATGACAAGAAGCCTTCTGAAACACATGGGAGTACCTAATGAGTTTTGGGGAGAAGCTGTTAGACACGCTACATATTTGATTAACCGGATTGCAACTAGATCTTTGCACGAACAGACTCCATACGAAACCTTAAGAAACAAGAAACCGAATGTTGCTCATCTTAAGGTATTTGGTTGTGTCTGTTATGCAAGAACAGAGGTGGCTGGAAGAAAGAAGCTTGATGACCGTTCAAGGATCCTTGTACACTTAGGAACCGAACCTGGTTCTAAAGCGTACCGGTTATTGGATCCTTTAACCAAGAAAATAGTTGTGAGTCGTGATGTGCAATTCGACGAGGAAAAACGATGGAACTGGAACGATAAAGATAACGCAAGACCAGAACAGAGTTCGTTTGACTTAATACCAGTAAAGGGTATTTACGATCAAACACGAGATGAAAGAGAGAATGAAGTAGTCGAAGTGGAAGCTTTGGATGACGAAGAAGACAACTCTGTTCTGGACGAAGAAGACGACTCTGTTTCAGAAACAGAGCAAGGTAACGTGAGAAGATCAACCCGAGTAAGCACAAAGCCCACTTATTTGGAGGATTATGTCTTGATAGCGGAAGTGGAGAGTGAGAGACTGCTCATGGTTATTAACAATGAACCATGGGACTATAGCGAAGCAAAGAGACACAAAGTATGGATAGATGCATGCGTAGAGGAGCTAAAGTCAATCGAGAAGAACAGAACATGGGAGCTAGTTGATTTGCCGAAAGGATTTAAAGCCATTGGACTCAAGTGGGTGTTCAAGGTTAAGAGGAATGCCGATGGAAGCATAAGCAAGTTCAAAGCACGTCTAGTAGCTAAAGGATATGTTCAAAGACACGGTATTGACTATGATGAAGTCTTCGCACCGGTAGCTCGTATCGAGACAATTCGTTTGATTATTGCTATTGCTGCATCAAGAGAATGGGAGATTCATCATCTCGATGTAAAGACTGCTTTCTTACATGGAGAACTGAGAGAAGAAGTGTACGTTTCACAGCCTGAAGGTTTTGAAGTCAAAGGAAAAGAGCATATGGTTTACAAATTGCATAAAGCGTTGTATGGTCTTAAACAAGCTCCGAGAGCATGGAATGTCAAGCTGAACCGAATCCTTCACGATCTTGGTTTCACTCGTTGCTACAAGGAGCCATCACTTTACCGAAAACAAGAGAAGAATGATCTTCTACTTGTATGTGTCTATGTCGATGACTTACTAGTTACAGGTTCGTCAATGCGATTGATCAAGGTGTTTAAGAATGAGATGGCACTAAAGTTCGAGATGAGCGATCTTGGAAGACTAACGTACTATCTAGGCATTGAGGTTTGTCAAACAAACAAAGGTATCGTGCTGTCTCAAGATGGCTATGCTAGGAAGATACTCGAAGAAGTTGGAATGCAGAACTGCAACTCTACTCTCATACCGATGGAAGTAAACACGAAGCTTGGAAAGTCACCAGAGGAGAAAACTATTGATGAAACAGAGTATAGAAGAACCATCGGCTGTCTCAGATATCTGCTACACACGAGGCCAGATCTATCATATGCAGTGGGAGTGTTGAGCAGATACATGAAAGAGCCTAAGGAGTCTCATGGAGCCGCACTTAAAGTCGTACTAAGATACTTGAAAGGGTCTACTTCTCTTGGTCTATGTTTTGCGAAACAAGAAGAACAGAAACTGATTGGTTTTAGTGATAGTTCTCATAACGTGGATGTTGATGATGGCAAGAGCACAACAGGGCACATTTTTTATTTCGGAAACAGCCCTATAACGTGGTGTTCTCAGAAGCAAGAGATTGTGGCGTTGAGTTCTTGTGAAGCAGAGTTTATGGCTGCTACTGAAGCTGCTAAACAGGCTATCTGGCTCCAAGAACTCTTAAGTGAGGTTATGGGAGATGAATGCACGAAGGTTGTGTTACGAGTAGACAACAAATCCGCAATTGCCTTATCTAAAAATCCGGTGTTCCATGGTCGAAGTAAGCACATCCACCGAAGGTTTCATTTTATTAGAGAGTGCATTGAAAACGAGCAAATAGAAGTAGAGTATGTTTCAGGCAATGAGCAGAGAGCCGACATTCTCACTAAGTCTCTTAGTCGAGTTCGGTTCAAGGAGTTAAGAGAGTTGATTGGAGTGCAAGTGGTATGTGAAGAATATGTCAAGCTTAAGAGGGAGAATGTTGATAAGCTTGAAAGATTAGCTTAAGATATAAGCTATCCTAATCCTAATGTTGTTATGAAAGTCTATCATGTAATGGGATTAGGAAATATTGTAAGTGTTATCTTTAGTAGGTTTAGGAAGTTGTCTTAGCCTATATAAAGCATTGTAAGTTGTAAGGAATAATCACGGATTGTGTGATTGTTTGAGAGCTTAGTTTTGAGTGATTTTCTAAGCTATTGAAAGTGGTGAATAAGAAACCTTGTTTCTTATACTTGTGTTCTTGAGTTCTTGAGTTCTATAGCTTTGTCGTAAAAATAGCACACCAATAAAATGACCAAAATGTTTTATTTAAGAGGTCAAAAAACATTTTATACTCTAAATACAGTATATGAAAAAATAAAAATAAATTAAAAAAGATAAAAATAATATTTTTATAGTTTTATATTATATGTTTTTAGATTCGAATTTTTTCAAATTTTTTTATTTTTGGAAATTTTTGGATTTTTTGAATTTTTTTTTCAAATTTTCTTTTTATAATTCGAAAATAAATTTTTGAAACTATTTTCATATTTTTATTTTTAAACTTTTAGTATTTATTTTTATTTTATAAATTTTTAAAACTTAATCCCAAAACCTCCCTTAACTCTAAACTTAAAGTTTGAATTAGTTAATCCTATGAGTATAAATGTAAATTAATCCCTTTAATGAAACACTAGATTTTGACCCGCACAACCGTGCGGGTATTTATTTTCATGTTTATATATATATTTGGTTTATTTAATTAGTATATATTTTAAGATTATTCATGTATTTAAATGTTTAAATCACTACTTCAACTACAATAATTGTATAGTATTCATGCTGTTAATTAACTAACTATTTCAAATGATCACATATAATTTATATATACATATATGTTGCTTCTTATTATGTATGTATTTTATATTTAATTTATTATGATCCCGGTCCATAATTCAAAGTGCTAGATTTTCTTGAAAAATTTGTTTTGTTATTCAGTTTATATGATAAATTATTGTATATATAAAAGTTTAAGAAAAGTTAACTTTTTATACATGTATTATATAGTTTATTAATGTTAAACCATTCTACCAACATATTTTATTTTTAGAATAAATGTTTTTTATTTATGAAATAAAATATACTAACTTATCAATTTAAAATATATTTTTTTGAACTGAGAATTAAAATAATTTTATCATATTTAGTTAAATATAGTAGTTTAGTTTAAAATGTTAGATTTGTTAGAAATGACATACTTCAGAATTGTTTTGTATTTAATTTACTATAATCCCGACACGCAATTCAAAGTGCTATATTTCTTTTAGTAATTTTTTTGTTTATTCAGTTTATATAATAGATTATTGTATATATAAAATTTTAAGATAAGTTAATGTTTATACATGTTATATAATTAAACAGAAACGGATATTGCTTTCCAACCAAATCTTTTTAAAATCTTTGTAAAATGTATTTTTGGAAAGTAATCATTTTAAGTGGCTATTATTATCATTACAATATTTATATAATTTTATTTTTTTATTTATAAATCAAAACTAAATTAAATTGAAATTTCTGATTATATTTTATGACAACTAAAATTGAAATTAATCAGTTTTCGAAAATAAATTGAAAAGATTGTGAAAAAATTCTTTAAAGATTTTGTTAGAATTTTCTTAAACTAATATTTATTTTTATTTTAAATAAAAATGAAGATACTAAATAATATTATAGTTAAGTTATGTGTATTTATAATCCTATAAATAATGGTACAACTTAAAATATCACACATGTAATGAAGTTGTGACTTCTATTTTAATATAATATATTGCATTTTATTATGTATTTATTTTATATTTAATTTATTATGATCCCGACCCATAATTCAAAATGCTAGATTTCCTTGAGAAATTTGTTTTGTTTATTCAATTTATATAATAAATTATTGTATATATAAAAGTTTAAGAAAAGTTAACTTTTATACATGTATTATATAGTTTATTAATGCTAAATCATTCTACCAACATATTATATTTTTAGAATAAATGTAGATTTCTTTGAGAAATTTGTTTTGTTTATTCAGTTTATATAATAAATTATTGTATATATAAAAGTTTAAGAAAAGTTAACTTCTTATACATGTATTATATAGTTTATTAATGTTAAACCATTCTACCAACATATTATATTTTAAAAATAAATGTTTTATATTTATGAAAATAAAATATACTAACTTATCAATTTAAAATAATTTTATCATGTTTAGTTCAATATAGTAATTTTAATTAAAATGTTAGATTTGTTAGAAATGGCATACTTCAGAATTATTTTGTATTTAATTTTCTATAATCCCGACCCGTAATTTAAAGTGCTAGATTCTTTTAGTAATTTGTTTTGTTTATTCAGTTTATATAATAAATCATTGTATATATAAAATTTTAAGATAAATTATTTTTTTATACATGTTATATAATTAAACATATATGGATATTGCTTTCCAACAAAATCTTTTTAAAATCTTGTAAAATGTATTTTGAGAAGTAATCATTTTAAGTGGCTATTATTATCATTACAATATTTTATAATTTATTTTTGTTTATAAATCAAAACTAAATTAAATTTAAATTTTTGGATATATTTTATGACAACTAAAATTTAAATTAATCAATTTTCGAAAATTAATTTTAAAAGGATTCTAAAAAGATTCTTCAAAGATTTTGTTAGAACTTTTTTAAATTAATATTTGTTTTTGTCTTAAATAAAAATGAAGATATTAAAAGATATTATTTAATATGAAAATTAATAATAGATAAAAATACAGTGTGACAAGTCTACTAAGTAGTCTATTTTTTAAAAAATCACACATAAATTAGAAGTCATGACTCATGTTTTAATATAATAGATTTTGATCATTTCCTTTAATGAAACATTTTGATCATTTTTTGTGTTATATTTATAACAAAAAAAAATTTAGTACTATCCTAGATATTTTCTCAATTAATAATTAATAAAAAATATAATATTGATGTATACCTAACATTATTAATTTATATATGTTTTACTGTACATAAATGAACATAAACTCATCTAGATAGTACATCTTGAACTATCTAGATGTTCCATATGAATTGAGAAACAAACATAGTCAAACTACATCCAAAATGGATCGTTTGGATGGATTACGTAGATGGATCATTTGGATAGAATTGACATATATACAAACTAACGGACCCTAATCGGTAGACCGTGGAGAGTCCAATCTTGACTGCTAGCTCAGTGAAATGACGTTGTGGTAGTGGATTAATGAGTGTGTCTGCAATCTGATCCTCAGAGATGAGTTGAGAATGGTTTATTGAACGAACCAAAATTTTAAACCAAACTTAATAAAAATGACTCAAATATTTAGCCATAAACCAAAACATTTGGTTAAATTTGACAATACTCAGTTGAGAGAGAAGAGAGAAGAGAGAGAAGAGAGAGAAAGAGAAGAGAAAGCAGATCTCACCTCGGGTCCGGTGACCGGCCGTCGCGTGTGCGAGCGTGCTGTCACCGGAGCCCCCTGTCGTTAAATCACCGTTCATCCTTCGCCTCATCTCCGCCTCTTTCGTCCTCCGCCTTGTCTGAGCTCTGGCCAGTCTCCATCTATGGTGATTCTGTGCGTGGAGGGAAGACGCGGTCGTCTTGAAGTTGGTGCGGTGAGGCGCATCGTCGTTTAGGTTTTCTCTCCGGGAGATGGAAGCTTGTAAAGTTCTGTCGACGTCGGTTAAAGTCTCCGGGATGAGAAGCTTCTTCAGTTTCGTCATCGTCGGCTCTAGCCTCCGGGGGGTAAGAGATATCATAACTCTGCCTCGCCGGCTTCGTTTTGTTGTTGTTGTTTACGGTTCGGTTCCGATAGTGGATCGGGTACGGTTCTTAGGTTCTGTTGGGTTTGCGGTTTGTCTGGTCGGATGAGATTTCGCAGGGCGATGAAGCTCTCCGACGGAAAACGCAGTGGAGAAGCATAGATTGGGTTCCGGAGGAGGCTCTGCGGGTTATCTGAGCTCCGACGAACGAGGATTACGATGATGGTGCTCCGGCGGTGGTTTCGATGCGGTGACGGTCAAGTCGAGGCAGAGGGGACGCGTTTGTGCTTTGACGGTGGAGATCCTTCCATGTGTCCAGACCTTTAGCCTCCTTGACGCGCGCGTGGAATCAATCGTTTGGTTTCTTTTGAATGGGCCGATGACCCATTGTAGTTTTTTTTTTGTAGCCTTTAGGCGTTTGGGCTTTTGCCACTCTCGAATTGTATATGGGCCGCAGACCGTGTTTGATGGGCTTGGCTCTTTAATATATAAAAACTTTGACGAAAAAAAAAAAAAAAATTGACAATACTCAAGTCGTACCAAATTTTGTTCAACAAGATTTTATACGACCGAACCAAAATAACAAAAGCCGATTTAGCCAAACCAAACTAACTTCTCGAACTAACCCAGAGACTCACGCTGCGTTAACAACTCGATACTGCTCCGTAGTGGGAAATAATCAATCAGAAACCTTTTAAGTAACGCCTTCAAGAACAATTAGGTCTTGGGCCTTTACGCAACATCTCCTATCTCGGCCCAATATGCTGACGAACCAAGAAAAAGGGAGAGAACCCGACTTGGGGATTAAGTCAGTTCTTCTTCTTCTTCACCCTTCTAATCAGTAGCCAATCCATCACCGTGATCTGAGATACTTAGTCGCGTAACTCTCAGCTCAGAGATTCTTTTCCTCCCACACAAGTTTCGAATCCTACAGCGATGGATCTCAATCTCGATGCTCCGCACTCTATGGGAACAACCATCATCGGCGTCACTTACAACGGAGGCGTCGTCCTCGGAGCCGACTCACGTACCAGCACCGGTCAGTTTTCTCTTCTTTTGCTTCGTTAGGTTTATCCTTAAGCTCATGTAAGAGATCTGTTCTGCTTTATCTCCTCCGTATAACTTTGGATCATCTGTGTTTACCGTGCGATTAAGTAGTTTCTGAGAAAAAAGTCTTGTTCTAGGGTTTACTTTAGCTTCTTTTTATGTTAAATTGAATCGTGTTTCTCGATAAAGCTCGTGTCTTTTGCTTTGGAGCTCGTGTTGGTGTAGTTGAATGATGTAGATGCCTACTAGGGTTTTTTATTTTGGGGGAAAAGCTGATGGAATTGGGAACTGTGTATTAATCTGCGCAGGCATGTACGTAGCGAATCGAGCTTCAGACAAGATCACACAGCTCACCGACAATGTCTACGTCTGCCGTTCTGGATCGGTAAATCTCTCCTTGGTGTCTCTTCAGGGTTTAACTCTGTGGCTGTATTTTTACTGATTTAACACGAAGCTCTTCTTCTTGGTCCTTTTTGTAGGCTGCTGATTCTCAGGTTGTCTCTGACTACGTCCGCTACTTCCTTCACCAGCATACGTGAGTGTTTCATTCTTCCCCCCTGGTTCGACTAAACTACATGACTTAATAGTTATGATGTCTTGTTTATTCGTTTGTAGAATTCAGCTGGGACAGCCTGCGACTGTTAAGGTTTCTGCAAACCTCATTAGGATGCTCGCTTACAATAACAAGGTACATGTTTTTCTTTAAAGCTTGCAGCTTTTTTTGGTTGTTTCATCAGAAAGTTAGATCCAGAGTAGTGGTGAATGTGAATGTTGTTTCATTTTCTACCAAGGTTTCGTTTCTTGTAGAGAGAACATGCTGTACCGAATCACTGATAGCTTTTTTGTTAAGAAGTGTGTCTTTGAGAAACATGGCAATTGCTTATGTTTGGTTGATATACGACTTAAGCTCGAAATTTTACTGGAATAGAGATTGATGCTACATGTGGAAGCTAGGTTGCTAGTGTATATGAATCTCCTCTTGTTCAGTGTTGTTGTAATAGCTGTTCTCTAGTCTGAAAAATAAAATATTTTAGTGGAAATGTTGAAAGTTCCTGTTCTTAATGCTACTGTTTCATGCTCTCAACAAGCATCCTAAGATCTTAGATTTCTATGTTTATTTAGCAGAGATGCATCTCCAGTGCGTTATTGTATGATTTATGGATTTGTTGGCTTAAGCATTGTGTGTCTTTGTTGGGCAGAACATGCTGCAAACTGGCCTCATAGTTGGTGGCTGGGATAAGTATGAAGGCGGGAAGATCTACGGGATTCCACTTGGTGGAACTGTAGTTGAGCAACCGTTTGCTATTGGAGGTACTACAAACCAGATTGTTCTGTCTCTTATGATCTTTACCTTTTGAGATAGCTGTATTCGACTAAGTTCTCTTTGTGTTTAGCATTCCTCCTACTAAATAGTTTAATTGTGCGTGTGTGTTGTGTAGGCTCTGGCTCGAGTTATCTTTACGGGTTCTTTGATCAGGCCTGGAAAGAAAACATGACCAAAGAAGAAGCTGAGGTATGGCCGTTCAGATCATTTTCTGTTAATGCAAAAAATCGCACAGATCCTCCATTTGTTGTAACTGATCCTTGCTATTGTATCTTGCAGCAACTTGTTGTGAAGGCGGTTTCGCTAGCCATCGCCCGTGATGGAGCCAGTGGAGGAGTTGTACGAACTGTCATAGTAAGATATCCCTCTGACCAAAACTCGCTTAAGCTAAGACTAATACAACCTCTTTAATGGAACTCAGAGAACATAACTTCTTTTGATGTCTTTTGTAAACAGATAAACTCAGAGGGAGTGACCAGAAACTTCTACCCTGGAGATAAGTTGCAGCTATGGCACGAGGAGTTGGAGCCCCAGAACTCCTTGTTAGACATCCTCAACGCTGCTGGTCCTGAACCAATGGCTATGTGATTCATCATTCTCTCACTCTGTTAAACAAATGTTTAGATGTTTCTCTACATTCACCGAAGTCGTATTTTAAGCTCTGTTCGAGTGACCCGATCTTTCTTCATTTAAATGGATATCATGTTTGTTTTATTGTTGTGGTTCTAATTTATGTGTCCTGAAAACGAGTGTGTGGAAACGTTACCTTCTTTCTTTTAATTAGGGAAAATTCCTTAAAAATACACATACTAAATTTCATTTGCTGAAAAAATACACGAACTTTTTAGGTTTCCCAAAAAATACACAAACTAATTTTGATTGTTCATAAAATACACGAACTTTTGAATTTTGAAGGTTTCACACTTCGATTTTAACGGTATAAACAGTGACTAACAGAATAGTAAGACGCCGTTAGACGCCGTTAACTCTGAATAAAAAGTTCGTGTATTTTATGGACAACCAAAATTAGTTCGTGTATTTTTTGGGAAGCCTAAAAAGTTCGTGTATTTTTTCAGCAAAGGAAATTTAGTATGTGTATTTTTAAGAAATTTTCAAATGGAGTTTGGATATTTCATATCCTATTCAGATGCTAAATATCTGAACCCAATACAGATCCAAAATTTTATATTTGTAAACTTTCGGTTTGGTTTTGGACCGAATATTTTCGGATCAGTTTCGATCCAAGTTTTTGAATCCGGCTAAAATATCTAGACCTAATCTTGATATTTTAGCCGGATTCAAAAACTTGGATTGGAACTGACCCGAAAATATTCGGTCCAAAACCAAACCGAAAGTTTACAAATATTTGTTGGATCGAAAACTCTTCTACTTGAAAGAATTGAAACCAAAAAGAACTGATCCGAATAGACCTGGGCCTAATAAAATCGACACGAATAGATTCAATCCGACAAGATCTTTCTGCTAACAATTTTGTTATTATTTTTGCAATATTTTTTAGTTTTGTTTTTGTAACAGAAACATTTTTTAATTAATATGAAACTTTCAATGTAAAATTTAGAGTTGTTTGTGAATTTTTAGATATATATGATAGATTTCGACTAAATTGGACTCAACAAATATTTGTAAACTTTTGGTTTGGTTTTGGACAGAATATTTTTGGGTCAGTTCCGATTCAAGTTTTTGAATCGGGCTAGACATTAATTCGGTCCAAAATCAAACCGAAAGTTTACAAATATAAAATTTTGGACCTGTATCATGTGATAGAGAATGTGTTTTTTTCAGGTATTATGGATATGTATTGGGTCCAGATATTTAGCCTCTAAATAGTATATGAAATATCCAAACTCCATTTGAAAATTCCTTAAAAATATACATACTAAATTTCCTTTGCTGAAAAAATACATGAACTTTTTAGGCTTCCCGAAAAATACACAAACTAATTTTGGTTGTTCATAAAATACATGAACTTTTTAATCAGAGTTAACGGCGTCTAACGGCGTCTTACTATTCTGTTAGTCACTGTTTACACCGTTAAAATCGAGGTGTGAAACCTTCAAAATTCAAAAGTTCGTGTATTTTATGGACAATTAAAATTAGTTTGTGTATTTTTTGGGAAGCCAAAAAAGTTCGTGTATTTTTTCAGCAAAAGAAATTCAGTCTGTGTATTTTTAAAGAATTTTCCCTTTTAATTACAACCAAGAAGTTCATCGTGAAAGGGAAAAGGTTTTGTTAAAATAGTTGTCATCAGACACAGTCTCTTACTTACTTTTTTTTTTTTTTTTTTTTTGAACAACACACAGTCTCTTACTTACATGTGTCCGAAAGTGGACATTTCAACTTATCAGGGAATACTGGTCATGATCTCTGTCTACGACAGTCTCCAGGATCCCACAGAGAAAAATGATTGTGATATAATTCTTGGGAAACTACTAGAGAGACTCATGATACCTCTTTATGATTTGTGGTTTCATTGAAGAGACTTGGTTCTTTTTGTACTCAAAGGGTTACAAAAGGCTAGATTCTTCCTACTGCTTATATAGCCAGCCACTTGGTGTTGTTTTGGGATGGACTAATCTCTGCCTGTGGTTCACGAAGACAAAATCAACCAGTAAACTATGAGTCATGGACTTACAGTCGCAACCATTTTATGTTTTCGAGGCTTGTGGTTTGTTCATGCTAGATTGCTTGCTGGATTTTGCTGTTTTGTATAGGACTTGCCATTCCTCTAGTTGCTTTGCTCACACATATATATCAGTATCCTCGAGATCACTGCACATGTATTATTGGGTGGTTGCTTAAGATGGTGGCAAGTCTCAGGGTGGGTGGGTACGTATGTCATGTGACCTTTCCGTTTTATCTGATCTCGGCTGCTTAACCTTTGACTTTGACCACCCCTTTAATCATGTGTGTGTTAGAGAGAGAACATATCATTAATCTTGAACACTTGGCTCTGTCTCTCCACTCTCTTGAATCTTGATTCATTTTCGGAGGATACCATGATCATTCCTTTTGTATTTTGCCGTACTGTGTTGACTGTGAATTGTTAACTGCATGTGATTTCAATAACGAGGGCTACTTAATTTATGTGATGCTCTGACCAACTTGTTATACTCACGTTTCGGTTGTAAAAAAACATAGGGTACTACTATACGTTTCTTAATCTAAATAGTTTAACAATGCCATTAGGTAGTCTCATCATCTATCTTTTCACACTAAGTTAATATTAATGTTAGTTACCACTTACCAGTTTATGTTAAGCCTCTGATTACTTGGAATAACTACAACATCAATACACATGGGTAGTTCCCGGATAGAACGGTGTGCGCATAGAAAGAAACATGAAGGCTTTAGCGTCTAAGACCATATTTACCATAGCTCTAACACTTCTTATCCATGTGATACATATTCTCTCGTGTTCATTTGTACTATGTTATCCGCTTAGATTAAGTATTTGACTTTTATGATTTATCAAAATAACACAGAGCTGTTCATGTTTTCAATCTTTTCAAATGGTCAGTTTGTATACATTGCATTATTCAAAAATCTCGCATTCTTTTTCTCTTTGAAGTTGGAGAGTAACCAAAGGAAAAAAGTGGGAACATGGGGAAGAGGAAGAATAATGGTTCAAAGCAACAAGCAAATCAAAACACACAAAAGAAAGACTATCTGCACATTGAACTGTGAGGTTGATGACATGGAGTCCTAGGGCAATCCGAAGGATGACGATAACTTATCACTTCCTCAGTCGTCGTCGCATTGAACCTGCACTCCTGTGTGGTCAGGTACGCATCAGTCTTGTTGTCCTCCATTATCTTCAAAATGCTCTCGAACACAGCAACTTCACAAGGAATCTTGAGCACACCAGCTTGTTGAAACCCAAACTCTTCCTCGGCTTCACGCAGCAGCACGTGGAAAGCTTGGTGGGTAAGGTACTCCGTTGGTATCTTGTATCTCTTCTCCTCCTTCCCCACCGAGACAGCTAAATAGCCTTTGGGAACAGCTGTTACATCTGTGAAGGATAGTGTCCTCTTCAGAAACTTGATGCTCTTACTTCCACTTCCACTTCCAGTTTTGTTGATGTTGTTGACGTCGTCCTCGCTGTTAATCTTGTTGTTGTTGGCTTGTTTTGATGCCTGAGCGACTTTTCGCCATTTCTTGAGAATCTGTTGAAGCTTTACGATCTCTCTGATTTTGTTTGACTTCTTGGCTTCCATGGCAAAAACAGAAGAAGAAATGATTATGTTCTTTGTGTTTGATTATCTTTGTGTTGTGTAAAGATGGAGAGGTTGTGGATTGTGGAGCTGGGAGATATATATAGAGAGGTGTTGATGTACATTTGAGATTCTTTTTTTTAAATATTAAACAGATTAGTTTTCAAATTATATGTTTACAAAATTTAATCATGTACTTTTGGTTATCTTAATACCACAACTTGGAAAACCTAGAGTTGGATTACTACTTCTAGTTTGACCCTCTGTTAACTTAAATCGCTATTAATGCCATGTTTGTTTATGCTTTTGGGATTGAATATCAAATCCGCAATTTGGAAACATTTTTCTTAAATTATATAAAGATATTTTGGTTTCACAGAAGTGGTCAAAATTAGTCACTTGTTACTACATGTAAACGATGCCAAAATGTCAATTCTCCAACGACCTGTACTCGAACTCTGATGGCTATTTGAAAACAGTTTGATATAGATAACACTGGAAAATGAGGAAGAAAAAACAATTTGTCAACATGAAAAAGAGATTTAAATCTAAGTTAACTAGTTCTAGCATTTTATCTTCATAAAATTAGTATAGAATTAAATAATGAACCATAATATACTATTTTCTCCAACAACACAACAAATAATAGTAAACGTGACCATTGATATACAGAAACATCATTAATAATTTCGTACTCAGGTTTGAAATGTAAAACATTTTTAACAGCTTTATATTATTAGTATTAATTACTCTTTCCATTTTATTAAAAGTATCGTATAAAATTTTTGCACACAAATTAAAAAAAAAAGTTTGTTTGTTCTTGTTTAATATATTACTTTATATGGTTTTATTAATTAATGAGATATAAATAAGGTAAAAACTGGAAAATTGTTTACTATTTATCTTGAAAATATTAAACGATACCTATAATGAAACAGAACTTAAAAGTTAAATATGAAACAGAAAAGTAAGTATGTGTTTCTTTTTTTTGAGAAAAGGGCTTTTAAGTATGGAAAATCTAGTAACTTAAATTATTGTTTTCAAAATAAGTATAAATTGTTTTGAGGTTTGTCACAGAAATGATAATGAAGTTAATTTTTCTAATATACTTGTTACAACAGTTAATTATTTCATTAACTTGAATTAGAGATTTGTAGACCAACATTCACATTGGAACCTTTTTATCAACAAATGGCGATTTTTCAAGAATGAACAAAAAGTAGTGTGAAACAATACTGGTAATGTTTTGGAGTGAGTATTTATTTCATAATATTATCACCGCATCACTCATACGTATTGCCAATAATAGAGTTTTGTTATTTCATTTATATTCGAAGTTTTAAAAAAGAATTATGGTGGTGACAGAGAGAAGAAATAACTTCAAACTTAAGAAACTGAAGTCGTCATGTTGTGGCGACAGAGAGAATAAAAAAGAAACATGAAATATGGAGGAAGGCTTCCGTTTCCAAAGCAAACGGCTTCACACTTTATCAACAGTTCTCAGGAATCTAACGATTGGATCTCTTCATCAGTCTTTTCCTTTTTCCATAAATTCTCTATATAATTAGATATACTTTGTAGTCATAATTACAAGCTTTATATCACAAACGACAAAAGAAAAAAGTTTAGTAAGTATATATCCGCCTTCTTTCGCATCCTACAAGAAGTACCATTCGAACATGGAGGACTTATAGTATTTCTATGTCACTGTTTGTGCGGCTTCGGGTTTTAACTGCACCTCCCCATGTGAACATTTTTTTACTTTTCTCATTTTGCAGAGTTATTTATTTATCCAGATCTGATCGTTTTATAACGCTTGCATGTGGCTTTCCTTTTAGTTAACTATAATATAACTTTCCCCAAAATAAAAATTTATAAACAAAAGTATATATGTAGCATTTCTTAAAAGAATACAGTTTAGTTAAGTCCATATATTTCAATTTCTTAATTTACCTTGTATATATTTGTAGGTTCGATTCCTTTTTTCTACAGGCTCAAGTAAAACTTCTAAGTAAATGAAAAATCCAAAGAATTTTTTTTTTGAAAATATATAAATGCAAATAATGATTGTCTCAACGACTAAATCATATGTTCATATTCGAATTCATGTATTGTCTTACGATATCAACAACAAAAAGTTGGCTTAATATTTCATAAATAAAAAGTTGACGCCGATTTGATTAAATATGAAACTTATCTTTAATTTCTGATTCAATATTATAGCATTCAGTTTTTCAGACTGAAGACCGTTTGCATGTGGTGCCGTGGGGTTGATTAACTAATGGGGAAGCAATGAATATATCACCAACAATTACGCAAAAAGCATAATTAAATATTTCGTAAACGTAAAATAATAATATTACTTCATCAGAATATTAAGATATGGACGTTTAATAATGAGTTTATATAATTGGAAGACTAAAGAGGTCTTATTGGATCAAAGATTTGAGAAGACTAGGTTAATTCCCGCGCTACGCTGCGGGTTATTTTCTATTTTATTTTATTTTACTAAATTAGTATAAAAATTATTTTGTTAAACTTGTACTTTAAAAAAAAATTAGCAACAAGTTTAAAGAAATTATAGTATATATATCAAGAAAGTATTTTTTATATATCAATTGGATAAAATAATTTTTAAAACAAATATTTCTGCATTTTTAGAAGATACCATTTCAAAATTTCTAACTAATTCTTTTTTACTTATTTAAATAACAAAAATATATTCAACAAAAAGTATATGAATAAATACTTACCAGACATGCATGCTTAGAAGAGCAATAAGCAATGCATTCCTATTTTTGGTTTTACTAAGCTCCAGCTCATAAAATAGTAATTTTTGCTTACTTCTTTTAACTTTTCATAAACATATTTTTTCTTATGAAACTTATATTCTAAATTAAAATTTTGTTTAAACCATGAGTAAAACGATGTCCTAAAAAGAATAGACCATTGAAAATGATGAAATCATAACATAATTCTTTTTAAAAAAAAAAATCTACATGGGATATCATACGTTTTAAGACAAATAATAATTTTGTTAGTACAAGTTAATTTATGGGAAAATTCCACAAAAATACCCGAACTAAATTTTGTTAAGCTTTTTAATACCCAAACTTTTTTACTACTCAGTTTAATATCCCAACTAATTATTTTGCTCATTTTAATATCCAAACTTTTAAAACTGTACCCACTTTAATACCCGAACTTTATTTATTTTAATAAAAATACTAATAAGTTTCAAATAAATTTTTTAAAAATCTCTAAAATTTGCAAAACAAACTCAGAAAATTCTAAAAATTTTTGGTGTTTGAGAAATAAAAGTAACTAAATAGTGTAAAATATAGAATTTTGTAATAAAATTTCTAAGTTTTAAATATTGTATTTAGTTTGTTTTCTGAAATAAAAAACGAAATTTATTTTTATCATTCAAATTCTTTTATTTTTTAAAAAATAAATTTCCATGGTTTATCTACCTTCTTTCCTAAATCTTAAAATAAAATTAAAATTTTTAATATTTTTTCATAGATTTTTGAGATTTTTTAAGTTTTGTTTGAAACTTATTAGTATTTTTATTAAAATAAATAAAGTTTGAGTATTAAAATGGGAACAGTGTTAAAATTTTGGGTATTAAAATGAGCAAAATAATTAGTTGGGGTATTAAACTGGGTAATGAAAAAATTTGGATATTAAAAGCCTTAACAAAATTTAGTTCGGATATTTTTATGGAATTTTCCCTTAATTTATTACTGTCACTCTATCTGATAGACATACAATTTGTTCCAAATCTCGTGAGCATCTAGCTCTACAATAGAAAATCTATGATTTAATTTGTGAGGCAACCGCAAGATACTCACAAACCAAAATAATTTTGTTATCCTAAATTCTGAAAGACTCCTCGGAAATTGCCGGTGCCGAGAGTTCGGACAACTCCCCTTTATCCGCTTTTTTTGATTAAAACTAAAAAGGCACAAGGCACATGAACAGCCATTTGATCCCCATCAACTCATTGAATTGATATTTCTAATTTTATCTAAAATATCTACCTTGTATGACAAGATCATTGGATTTTATCATTCTTGACTGATAAAAAGAGAACGGACTTATAATATTCATCAGAAAATAAACTTATTACATGAATAAAGATAAGAAATTTTACAAAAAAATAAAGATGACAAGCAGAACTACTAACACTACTATCAATAACAAAGTTTCTCCTTACCATTACACACATCCTGGCTTAACTTCAGACCTGCTGTAGCGCTGGTCCTGCATAGGCAAGTGACTGGATTGAATTTAAGTCTACTTTCCC